>NC_141991.1:66475118-66625613 GCF_049901715.1 Pseudonaja textilis
GTTTACTTGTCATTAATTATAAGAAATAAATATGCATTCTCCTGATAATTGGAAACATGCACAAACGTGTGTGTGTACAAACAAACGTGTATGTACAAAATTATCCTTCATTAGTTCATCCATTCCTCCTTCTTGAAGTCAAGACTTTGCCATCTGTCAGCATCACATCTGTTTTAAAGCTTGGCCTTTCTGCATGGCTGGCTGCATGAATTGGCACAGCATTCTTGCAGATAAAGTAAGCAGTCATCTGTGAAAAGAAAGGGTGGGGAAATATAGCTTCTGATATCTTTGGGGTTTTCTACAAGAGAACAATCCCCACACCAACACCATGCAGCCCATCAAGCAAATCAGGCAGAGCATATGCACTCCCATAGATGACTTTTGCCACGATCTCTTCTATTTCCTGTTTGTTTCTCATCTCTCTTTTTAAAAGGTTTCCTTCCTCACATGTGTTCCAGATGCAGAAAGTGCTTTCTAGATTAGAAAATGAGCATGTCTTGGAATGTTTGCATGAGGGAGATCACAACTCTCTGTAGCAAGGGAATTTTCTTAGGAGTTCACAAATCATGTTTGGGCTTAGCTATTAGTATTTATTTCCTTCGCTCTGATTTTGTTTTGTTCTTTTAAATATTGCTGGTTATTGACAGAATAAATATGATGGATGATTGATTGATTCATTGATTGGACATAATAAGCAAATGTTATTTTTACCAATGACAAGGTGCAATGTTTTTCCCTTTAATAAATGGCAATCTTCCATTTACATATAATTAAGGTTTAGGGTTTACAGTCCTTCAGAAGGAACACTTTTTCTGAAAATTAAGTGTTGCCTCCATTCCTCTATGTAGAATAGTATACACAATTGTCAAGTCCCTGTGTTTGGTTTAAAATGCTAGGAAACACACACATAAACACACACACACACCCTAAAAAATAATTTCAGGTGGCACAGTGGTGAGAGTGGAGTACTGCAGGCTACTTCTGCTAACTGCTGGCTGCCTGCAATTTGGCAGTTCAAATCTCACTAGTCTCAAAGTTGACTCAGCCTTCCATCCTTCTGAGGTGGATAAAAATGAGGATCCAAATTGTTGCGGGCAATATGCTGACTCTGTAAACCTCTTAGAGAGGCCTGTAAAGCAGTTTATACCTCGACATGCTATTGCTATTTTTCCTTTCAATTCAGCACCTCCTCTTTACTTTAGCTAAGTTTTCTGTTATGTTGAAAGGGACCTCGAAGGTGTTGTAGTCCAAAACTCTGCTCAAACAGGACACCCAATACCATTTGAGACAAATGGCTATCCAGTCTCTATTTTACTGGCAAAAGTTTGCATAAAATCTTATCTCAGACAGCAGGAATATCTTTTTGCACCTTGCTTCCCATCAACTAACTCATTATGTCTTATATAGAAAACCGTAGTTTAAAAAAAATTGTTAGCATCACAGAGGAATCTAGCCATTGTGTGCTTTAGCAGTTCCTCAAAACTTGATTGTTATAAATAAGCAGGACTTGATATTGGAGGGGTTTTTTTAATTAAAAAATGTATCTGACACTCTCTCTCTCTCTGTGTGTGTGTCTCTCTCTCCAATCACAAAAAGTTTTCAGAATGCTAACAGTTAAAAACATTATCTATTTCAGTGGTCCCCAAAGACAAGGCCACAGCCCACTACTGGGTCACGGGCCATTCAGAACCAGGCTGCAGAAGCGGCAGGCGAATGCATGTGCATACAGATCCATTTATACAAGCAGCAGGTGCAAGCACCCACATGCAAATGGAGCTGCATGCATGCCAACCACTCATTCAAACAGAGTTGTGTGCACACGCTCACCTGCTTCTTACACAGAATTAGAGTTAGAATTAGAATTAGAAGACCTTTATTGTCATTGTACAAGTACAACGAAACTGTGGATGCACCCCAGCAACTGTTCACAATACAATAAAACCAAAGCACTTAAAAATGAAGATAAGAAAAATAGAGTACCCACGTCTCCATTTGCAATTTGAGAGTACAATATCTACGAATATACACAAAATATACATCCAACACTGACAGTAATGCTTAGCCGAGTATAATACACAAGAGATGGATTATACTGTAATATGTTATTATACATCTGAATGGGGGTATTGAGATTTCACATCTTTTCACATCTTAATAAGGTAGCGACTTCGTGTTTATTTGCGGTTTGGATGGTCCAGGGAAAAAAACTATTTGTTAGTCTAGTGGTGTGGGATTTTATTGACCTAAAATGCCGTCCAAACGGCAGCAGGTCAAAAAGATAATTGCCAGGGTGTAAGGGGTCTTCTATGATGGCCTTGATTCTGCTTTGGCAGTGGGACCTGGCTAAATCTTCCAGGGAGGGCAGAGGGCAACCAATGATCTTTTGAGCTGTGTTTATCACCCTCTGTACAGTTCTCCTGTCCTCAACCGTGGAGCCTGCATACCACACATCCAGACAATATGTCAGAGTGCTCTCCACAGAGGCTTTATAGAAAGCCAGCAACAGCTTCTTATCCAGATTGTTCTTCCTGAGAACCCACAGGAAGTGCAGCCGCTGCTGAGTCTTCTTCTCTATGGCCTTGGTATTAGGGAACCAGGAGATATCAGCTGAAATATGGATGCCAAGGAATCTGATCATAGGGACAGTTTCCACTTGTTCTCAGTTGATGATGAGTGGGGCGTGGTCCTGTCCATGTTTCCTGAAGTCCATAATCAGTTCTTTGGTTTTATGGACATTCAGTGACAGATTGTTCTGTGAACACCAGATAGGCAGGTTCTCTACTTCTGCCCTATATGCCGTCTCATCCTCTCTGGAGATGAGACCAATCATGGTCGTGTCGTCCACAAACTTTATGATGGTGTTTGTTGCGTGGCTTGGTGAACAGTCAAAGGTGTACAAGGCATATAGCAGGGGGCTCAAGACACAACCCTGGGGGGAACCAGTACTGAGTGTAATAGTGGAAGAAAGGTGGGGGCCAAGTCTAACAGACTGATCTGTTTGTCAAAAAGTTCTTAATCCAGGAGCACGTGGGGGTGGGGACCTGCAGATTATACAGTTTGGTTACTAGTATATCTCAGATGATAGTGTTAAACACAGAGCTGTAGTCCACAAAGAGCATCCTCACATAGCTCTGTTTGTTCTCCAGATGACTCAGCACTCTATGAAGTGTGATGGCCACAGCATCCTCTGTAGATCGGTCTGCTCTATAAGCAAACTGATGTTGATCAAAGGAGGGCGGGAGGCAGTCTCTGATGTGCTGTGAAACTAATTGCTCAAAAACCTTCATAATGGAGCTTGTAAACGCTATGGGCCTATAGTCATTGAGAGTGTTTATATTTGTTTTTTTGGGAACGGGGATGATGGTTGCAGCCTTCAGGCATTGTGGGATGGTGGCACGTGTTAAAGATAGATTGAACAGTGTAAGTATTTCTGCCAACTGCTCAGCACAAGCTTTAATTACTGCACCAGGAATGCCATCAGGCCCAGCAGCTTTCCTGGGATTTATTGCTCTCAGTGTTTTTCTCACCTCATGCACCTGAAGAGAAAGAGGCGCAGCGTCGTGGTCTTCGTGAGGATGTATGTCCAGGTTCTTGGTGGTCTCAAAGCGTGCAAAAAAGCTTTTAGTTCCTCTGCCAGAGTGCTACTGCTCTCGCTGTTTGTTGGGCCCTGGCCTTTATAGTTGGTCAGGGCCTGTATCCCCTTCCACATCTGCCGTGGGTCACTGTCAGTAAAGTGGCCCTCGACCTTCCTCCTATACATCTCCTGTTTGATGCCCCTTCTCAGCTCAGCTCTGGCAGTGCTCTACTGTGAGGTGTCACCTGCTCTGAAAGGCAGGTCACGGGCCCTGATCAGAGTCTGGACTTCTCTGGTCATCCAGGGTTTCCTATTTGGGAAGGTCCGTATGCGTTTGTCCACAGTGACATTTTCTACACAGGTCTTCATGTAGAAAAGCACAGTCTCTGTGTATAACTCGAAGTCCTGTTGTTTGAAGATGCTCCAATCTGCGGGCAAAACAGTCCTGAAGCTGGGAGAGGGCATTTTCAGGCAAGCATCTAATAGTTTGACTACTAGGTTTTGTTCTCTTCCTAAGGGGAGTGTAGGCTGGTACTAAAAGCAGGGTGAGATGGTCTGATTGGCCTAAGTGTGGAAGAGGTTTTGCTCTATAAGCATGCTTAATATTTGAATACACATGATCAAGTGTGTTTTTTCCCCTGGTTGGGCACTTAACATGTTGGTAAAGTTTGGGGAGCACAGTTTTTAGGCATGCTCTGTTGAAATCCCCAGCAATGATGTGAACGCCCTCAGGATGAGCTCTCTGTTGCGTGGTAATTATGTCTTGAAGGTGACTGAGCACCATGCTAACATTAGCATCTGGAGGTAAATATGCAGCAGTGATGGTAACTACTGTTAGCTCCCGTGGCAGATAAAACGGTCTACACTGAACAGTCATGGCCTCTAAATCTGGTGACCAATGGCTGTTTGTTATTTTGCTGTTTGTGCACCAGTCTTTACGTACATAAATAATTAGGCCCCCTCCCCTTCTCTTACCAGAGGCTATATTGCGATCTTGGCGGTGCAAGGTCCAGTCCGCTAGCTCCACTGTAGCATCAGGGATTTGCGGGTGCAGCCAGGATTCTGTGACATTAGCAGACAGCACTCCCGAATTGTGTGATTGTGAGAGATCTGCAGCTGTAGTTCCTCTACTTTGTTTACAAGAGATCTGGCTTTTGTGAGGAACATAGATGATAATGGGGGTTTCTGCAGTTTCTTCCTCAATTGAGTTAGCAGGCCTGCTCTGCATCCCCGATTCTGTTTCCTCTCCCTATGCCATCTTCTACTCCTGCTTGATCCGACAACAATCCATCGAGCTCCCAGAGATCTTGCTAACTCCAATGGGATATTGTGGGATTCTGTATAAGCATAGGTGCCTTCAGTTTTGAGTTGCTGTCCTATACTTATCAGGTCTTCTCGATAGTACGTTAGTCCATTACAGGATGGAGTAAAATGCAGGAACAAAAAGAAGTAAAAACACAAAAAGAAGAACAGACATTGGGAGCATTGAGCTGCTGCAACCATGTGCGCCGCCATCTTGTGGCCAAACCGTCCCCCTCCCCCCCACCCTCTTCCCCATTAGTCCACAAAACTGGAAAGGTTGGAGACCACTGATCTCTCTGAACCACATTAACAAAAGAAGGTGTTAAAAATATCTTTCAATTCAAATAGAAAAAAGTTTGTCTGTATATACATAAACAATATTGCACACATATACATAACCAAGAACTAATAAGATAGTGCATAGTAGCAGCAGGTGAAAGACTTATACAAATAAAAAGATTTCCACCTGGCACTGAAAAGATAACAAAAATACTGTCAGAGAAGTGCTTCAGGGCACTTCAGCAACGGTATGTTTGCTATCCTCCAAATAGCTGTAGATTTTCCCAGGTCTCATGCAGAACATAGGAGAATTTCAAAAGGAAACAGTTTTTCTTTCTCTACAAAGCAGACCCAAAATAGCTTACATCAAAATCAAACCACATAGAATGAGCATGAAATGCAGTGAAAGTAGGGCTCGATAAAACAGCGGAGGAATGTTAAGGATGTGGCACAATACTATGCATTAAATTTAATCGTGTATGCATTAAATTTAATCGTGGAAGATGCAGAATGATACTTTCTACTGAGCCAGTCTGCTTTGACTATTCTCTGCATTGAGGAAATTAAGTTATCTTGTGAAATTTGTATAAGGCTACCATGCAAGGACTCCCAATACCTAATAACTATCAACCTCAGTACATAAATAGTAAAATAAAGGAGTTGATAATAGTAGACCAAATTACAATACAAAGCAGCAGGATAAAACTGTACTAAATCAGCTACACTTTTTGACATCTTTGCATTGGAAGAAATATCCAAGTCCAGTTCTAAGCCAGAATAGAATGGAGGCTGATTGGAAAAAAATATTTTGTTTATTGGTTTACAGAACCAACACACACACACAGTGTGCAATTCTGGGACAGCTGACAAAATGGAGTTGATAGTAGGGTGGGTTTTTATACTTTTTATTTTTATGGAGTCATTTAGGGGTCATGGCTGGCTCTATAGGCAAAAGGGAAACACAAATCCTAGGTTTTTGTCTGAGCTAATCTTGTCTTGCCTAATTGCTTCTCTGGAGTTTCAGTCTGACCCAGTCTTTCTGAATGGATTACCAAATCTGCATTTCTGAAAGCTGGCCTCCTCAGTTTCTACTTGGGGCAGGGAGACTGGTTCTGGTTTCTGCTTCCCTTAAGATTTTTTCCAATTTCTCCTTTAGGGAAAATATTCTACCCTGCCTTTTTAATATTCCCCAAAATATTTCATTCTCTAGGAGGGTTAATGAGTGCTGACTTTCTACAATTGTTTGAAAGAAAGAAAGGACATAAGCGAGTATGCCCGAGAGCAAAGATTGCATTTATAGATTTTTCTTTAGACCGAGAACATTTTTACACAGCTCAATTATTTTTTTTACACTTGATTTTTCACTGCTATGTTTGAATGTTTGGGGTTGGAACCCCAGCAGTTGTGGGTAAATTAGAACAAGACATATGGGCAAAATCTGTATAACCATTTGCACTGTGTGTGATCCTGGGCATGTATCTTCAAACAATGAGGAGGGGTGGAGGTGGGGACATATATTTCCCTACTTCTTTCAAGATGTGTGAACGGAGAGAGCTTGGGGTGGGGTGGCGGATGAAATTCTGTCTAAACTACAGCTTTCTTTGACACAGGCTTCGAGAGCATGCGTTTCCAGGCAATCAGAAACATCTTACTCATCCCTTTCTCCTATTGTTATCCTGCCAATCTAACTTCTGTTCCCTGGAAAGGAGGATGGACCAGCTGCTAATATAGACCCCATGCTGATTCAGTGAGGAAAAACACCTTCAATTAAAGCTGCTTTGTCTCATACAGTCCTGAAGGATAACCCCTCATTGCAGAAAATGCAAGGATTTTTTGGCTGCTTCAAAAGAGTATGCTTCAAGGAGAGTTTTTTGACTGGGGTGGGTGGGTGGGGGAATGGAAAAGAAATGAATGTAAAAGAATCCATCATCACAATCCCTTGGCTTCCAGATATAGGGACTGACATCATAAAGGCATATGAAAGATATTTGTCAGGCGAGCCAAGAGTTTCCTGAAAGATATTTATGTCTGAGTAAACAATGATAGAAAGATTGGGATCAAATGGAAAGACATTAAATTAAAAAGCATTATTGACCAGTACTATTTATTTGGGGAGCTTCTGATTAGATTTAATACCCATCTAATTACTAAAAAGCAATGCTTCAACAGCAGGACCAAACTAGGCTTATTTGCTCTAGATTATATCAGTCTGTAGGTGAGGAAGTACATGATTAAATATTCTCTCTCTCCCTCCCTCCCCCTCTCTCTTTGCCACTCTGGAAATCAGAAGGAAAACACCTAATCTAATTTCCACCTTTATTTTCCTTACTCTCAAGAATAATATACATAACCCATCATTTGGTAGATGCCTGATTTTGTCTGCAGTGGCACAAATTGCTGGCATGAACAGTTAGGGCAAAAGACAAACATGGGGGATTATGAAAGCAGCTGATAATGAATGCAAGCAGTTCAGTTTTCCACCTCTGGATTGTATGTGTGATTAGCTTATTACTTCATAATTTTGCCATTTAAGTGGTCAGTTGGGGCCAGTCACAAACACCCAAGGTGACCACTGTCCTGAAAAGCATAAACTTTGCATGCTTCAAAATTTGTTCTTAGTGAATGCATGCTTATGCAGACCAAAATATTTGGGATTGGAGGATGCTGGCATTCAATTAATTTTGAAATGGCGTCACATTTCACAGGTTTCATAATTTGTAGAAGAGTTTTAAAAGGTTGATTTCTTATTTAGCAGTTTCTCCTTATGCCTCTTTATATTCTTCGTTGCCACAATACAATGGATTATACAATGGATATACTTTCCTGCAGGAATGATGAAGATGATGGGCTGAGAGCCCTATCCGCTCCCCACCCTTAACCCAACTCTCATCTGATGCTATTTCCAACTCCAGGAGGTATGTGACAGTTTACTATTTCACCACCTTGTTTTGTAACACATAGTTGTCATGGAGACTGTAGGATGGAGGCGACTGTTGCTCCCTGATCCCAACTCAAATGAGTTTTGTTTAAACTCATGAAACTCTTTTTGAGTAGAGCTTAAATGGCCGGGAGGGAAACCGAAGAGCAATGAATTTGGAATGGTTTGTCATACAATCATTGCTCCAATTAGTAAGATGACAACCAGACACTAATTTGTTAACCTTCACTTTTTGATTTCTTGCACTTGTTGATTATTGGAAAACCAATCTTTTCTTAAAACAAATCTATATAGTCGTAAACAAATCTATATAGTTTCTATGAGCATCTTAAAAACCAACGTTTTCAGTCACCGGGAATTTATTTCTCCTAGAAATGAAAATACAAGCATACCGGTGCTTTGCTTGTTGTTTGTTCATCTAGTACTGCACAACAATTCATTCTACAGTCAAGAGAAAATGATCATGGCTAAATTTATCTTAGCAACAGTCTTTTATGCTTGTGATTGATACTGTGCTCTTATTCACTGGATATATCGTTAGTATATGTACCACCTACCTTTCGGTTCTGATATTTAGCTTCACAGAAGTTTGTGCAAGGAAATTACAGGTAATTTTTTTCAGTCTCTACAAGGATCATATGATTGATCCTAATATTTTCTTGTTGAAGGGAATATCAAGCTAACTGAAATGTAATGAATATGCACACTATGATTTAAGGAGAACTAAGCTGAAGGAGATATTTAGGTAGTTTTAGTGTAGTCTTTGTTAGATCATAACGACAAAAATATCTTCTTTGCGGATGTTGCCAGTTCTAGCACCATAATGGCAATGGTTATAATCTTGAGAGTCAGCCATCTTGTAGAAAGATGTGGATTTTTAGCATCACTCCATGGCTATGAAACGTACAGCAGGAACGAGATGGCTTTATTGTCTTGTTACTAAGATCCATTTGTGAGTAGGGAGGAAAATTAAGAATTAGCAAGGTAAAGTCTCACAAGGTAAGAACAGTAAATGAGATACACAATAGGGAATTAATAGCAAATTTATCTCTCCTTTCTTTCTCTACTTCATCCTAGTTGCTGGCAATAAATATGCTGTTCCTTGCTTTTTTTTATTACAGAAATTGGATTGTGGAATTCACTGCCCTTACGGATGGCTAAAGACCATCCTTTGCTTGGAGGGATTCATGGAGATGCTAGAGAGCTATGCATTAAGTGTAATAATGGTACTCTTTAATGTTGACCTGCACTGAACAGGAAATTGGGGTTCTGCTCAGTTGGAGGAGATTTTTTTAAATTAGGGTTTACAAGGCAGCAAAATTACAGTATTTCTTTGCCTTTAGTTTTAGTAGTAGTTTGTCGTGTATCACTGAATCAAAGGCTTTACAGAAGTCTATGTAGATTGCGTCTATTGCTTTGCCCTGATCGAGTTGTGTAGTCCATATGTTTTTGCAGTGTAAGAGTTGCAGATTACAGGATAGGTTTTTTCTGAAACCAAATTGTTTATTAGAGAGTAGGTTGTTTGTCACAAAGTGGAGGATAATTCTCTAAATCTGTCTCAGCCAGGTTTCAGACAGGCATGTCTGGCATAGAGTCAGCAACAGTTGTGTTTGTTGATAACTGTGATGGAGCCAGGATGGAGATGGTGTGTCTATCCTGGTGCTCCTTAACAAAACAACAGAACAGAATAACAGAACAACAGTTGAAAGAGAGTTGGAAACAGTTGGAAGTCTTCTAGTCTAACCCTTTGCTCAAGTAGGAACCCCTATACCAGTATTGCCAAAATGCCAAAAAATGAGTGCGTGCGTGCACGGGGGAGGGGGGACTTCCGGAAACTGGAAGAAAAGACCACTTGATCTTCAGGTTTCTGGCGCGCAAAGACTGCCTGGCCAGCGTGCATGCGCACACTGGAAACTGGAAGCTCATCTTTCCGGCACATGCATGCATGCCAGGAAGCTGCTCTTCTGGTTTCCAGCACTCTCTCCCCGCCCTCCGCCCCTGCAAAGACCAGCTGACCAGTGTGCAAATGCACGCCAGAACCCGGAAGAGCAATGGGCGATGGCTGCCGTGCCTGGAGAGATAGTTCTGTGTGCTGCTTCTGGCACGCGTGCCATAGGTTCGCCATCACGGCCCTATACTATTTCAGGCAAATCATTAATTGCTTAGTAGCTTTCAATACTGTCAGCCAAGATTGAATTGATTTTGAAGGTTGGGAGTACAGGCACTGCTTTGGGACGAGTTTCCTTTCTCCGTTGTTGTTTTCAATTGGTGTAGATGGGGAGGGGGATGAGTGGTGTTGTTCCTGTCCATTTGAATTTCTGCAATTTTTTTATTTCTCCCAGGCCTTGTGTTAAGATGATTTCTGAATCTCTCTGGTTTTGGGCTCAGTCATTTGTATTCTTTTTCTTTTCTTTTTAATTTTTTAATTCTAAGATATCCAGAGGTGCTATAGAATCAGGCAGCTTGCAATTAAAATAAAATTTATTTTTGTTATTGTTTTAATAAAATATTTCCCTTGAACTCCACCTGGTATCAGGAAGGGCATCCATCCAGTAAATGCTCAGGTTCCATCCAGTCACTCTGACTCTACCCCAAATTAAAGGATTACAGGGTCATGAAAAGGGGAGTATTGTTTCTCTTTAAGGGCAGAGTATTGTAATTTCAAAGACAGAATACTTAATTTTAAGTTTTGTCATTGTATAAGCTTTATGAGTATGGATTTTCAAATTTTCACGTGAATAAGGAACTAGGAATGGGGAATAGGTAACTGACATTATTGCCTTATCAGAGGAGACAGATTTTGGCTGGTTGGATTGGCAATAGCTAATTTAAGAAAGTGGTCATTTTGCGGAAACTAAAAATTGAACTTAATAAAGTGTAAGCACCATACTCGCTCACAAGATACACGTCTTTATGCATGATTTAATTCCAAAAGCTATGGCCCTTTGAGAGCATGAAAAAAAAGTAAAAGATTCAGCCTTGTGAAAACTGTTAAGCTGCTTCTTTCACGAGAGTTTCCACTTTCATATTGCTACATATATCTGTCCTGAACAAATTAGTGCTTCTTGTCACCTATAACCTACGTTGGCTTTTAAAGCATTAGAATAGTGTGGCATTTAATAAACTTTATTTTTATTCCATTTCTATATTTAGCGCTCTTATCTCTCCTCCCTCTCCACATCCCAGCCTTCCTTCCTCACTGTTTACTGGTAGGAGCATTTTCTGTCTTTGCATCTTCTGTGTTGCCTGGCAACCAGGTCCACAATCGATGCTGA
The DNA here is from genome assembly GCF_049901715.1 of Pseudonaja textilis. Taxonomy (NCBI): domain Eukaryota; kingdom Metazoa; phylum Chordata; class Lepidosauria; order Squamata; family Elapidae; genus Pseudonaja; species Pseudonaja textilis. The sequence goes on from NC_141991.1 coordinate 66,486,487, forward strand.
TTGGCTAAGGCAGATTCACCAGGCTCTGGAAGCATTGCACCTCCCTTCTCCCCTCCTCATATAGGGCCCCCTTATAATCTGTATAGAAGGGGGAGCGTGGGTGGGGAGAGGGGAGCAGCGGCGGCGGGTGGGGGGTGGGATTGTGAAAGACACTGTAACAGAACACTCAGGTAGGAGATACCGGAGCTTCTCAGAGTCATGATTTGCTCAAGTCTGGCATATCATTGGAAGCAATCACTAGCTTTGTCAAGCAAAGTGTTTGGGTCTCCCTTTGTTTCTCTGTGATTGTGTAACATCAGCCTACCTCAGAGCCTATCCCAGCCTATCTCCCCATGCAGGATAAGCATTTATATCCCAACCTTCATTCTAACCCTAACCGTCTATAACAATTGTATGTCTTTGTTGTTTGAAGACGACAAGAATAAGTTTCTTTCCGTTTTAGCCCATCCTCTCCATAGAGCCATCAAAGCAATTATGAAATATCCCAAAGCCCCTTTAAGCAACAATTCATATTATCTCACCAGATTTTGAAAACCTTACATGAAATGTGAATAACCTTCAAACGTAATTCCCATCTTTAACTTGTCCTTCAGAAGCTGGCTTGTCAGCCAGATAAATCGGTAGGTTGATAAGCAGAAAGAGAAAGAGAGATGTTTGAACTGGGGAAGTCAAGTCAAATTCCCTGTGTACAAAACTTGTGAGCTCATAAGTATAGGCTCCAATGTGCAAGAGTCATACTAGTCTAGCAGTCCTAAAAATCTGGGTTCTAGTTTAAATGTTTAATTCGCTTCAGAAGTGGTCATCCTGCTTTCACATCTAATTTTTTTTTATCACCCAGCTACTCAATCGGTAATACATTTCCACCATGTGGTTTAACTATCAGCTATGGATCATGGAGAATGCAATGTTCCCATTGCAACTAAAACTGTTGTATTTGTGGTGCTTTGCTGTTAAGTCAGTGAGCTCTGTTTAGGCCTGTAATTAAGCTTGGAGTAACATAGTCATTCTCCTGAGGCTCACAGGGAGTGAGAAAGGATTTACTGTGTCTGTAATGGTACTTCCTCCTGGAACTTTTACAACCCATGTCTTTTATCATGTCTACTGGGAGTATTTCCTCTCACTTTTTTTTTTGGCTTCCATCTAGTTCCATCTGTTCTTACTCCTGTTGTTGTATCCACAAGCAACAAAGGAAAAGTCAAGAGGTGAAGGTTTTTTTGTAAGCATTTCTTCCTTTGCAATGGCAATTCCACCAGCCTTCCTTCCTTCCCCATTACTACAGGAGCTTTCAGAGCAGTTAGCAGCAGATGATACTCAACCAGTTCCTGCTGGTAGAACTAGCCAATATCCTATTTGTGTGCCCACACAAAAAGCTAACAAAAAAAAAAAAAAGCCACAGCCCTAAAGAAGGCCCTAGTCAGTCTTTCCTTTCCTTTTAGACAGAGCAGAAAGGAGTGAGCCTCAGCACTCTAATGAAGAAGCTCTCTCTCATTCATTGAATGAGCCAAGCAATTAGTTTCCCCGGAGATCAGAGTGACACCGAGAATAGTCATGGAATAGCCATGGCGTATTGATATAGCACGTCTAGAGCTCTCTCACAAAAAAATACAATCATGAAAACAAAAACAAAAAATGGCAAGCATTACTAAAGCAATAAAGCAAATGCATAGCCAGGCTGGGGAGCAAGGTGTTCTTTTCATTTCCATTTTTTTCCATCATTACTAATCTTATTTTCCAACCCCATCTACAGATTTCTTCAGGATGATGAAAATGCTAGTTAAAATCAGAAACCCAGGAAAGGTATCTTGCAGAAATTTCTCGGTGGTATTCCTCCATCTCTGAGCTGGACTCTATGAACATGAAGGAATGTTATTGTTGGTTGTTTTTTTTAAATGGACCTCTTTGAAAACATTTTTTCTCCCTTATCTATCTTCCTTTCTTCCAGTTAAAGGAAAACACCTTCCTTAGTTCCCACCTGCATGGACACATTTTTCCAGATTCTCACCTCCCCTTTATAGGGAAGGAAGTGAAAAAGATGTTTGCATGGTATCTTCAGAGGGTCCTGGGTGAGATGGATTGTCTGGAGCCTTTCCACTCAGGTTTCAGGCCTGATTATGGGACAAAGACAGCATTGGTCACCCTTGTCCATGATCTCTGGTGAGTGTGGAATCCTTGTTCTTCTTGATCCTTTTCATCAGCCTTCAGTACTATCGAGCATGATATTCTTTTGGTTTGGCTGTGTGGTTTGAGGCTGAGCCGTGAAATTTTGTCTTGTCTTGGCTCCTTTCTCTAAGGCTGGTCCCAATCAGTCTTGATAGGGCGTGAGAGATGCAGTCCTTTGTGGTGTACCACAGGGTTCAGTACTCTCTTTGCTGCTTTTTAATCTCTACATGACGCCACTGAGTGAGATCATTCAACACAATGGGGTGAAGTATCGTCAACTTGTGTCTTCATCCCAGGTGATACAAGTGATGTTGTCACTGTGTTCTTGTAGTGCCTGAAGTTGGGGGGAGATGTCTGAATGGGAGACAACAAGCTTCAGCTGACACCTGGTAACCTCAAGTGGCTGTGTTTACATGGAGCTTTGGGATTCTGGAATTCAATGCAGTATTTTGAGTTCTGGAAGGGCTTGTACTATCCTAGACAGACTCTATGCATAACCTGGGGGGGCGGGTCTTCTAGGTTCATGACTCCTGTTTGAAGAGCAGATGGCAATTGTGGCTAAAAGAGCCTTTGCAGAATTTCATGTTGTGCGCGAGTTGTACTTGTTCCTACACCATGAGACCCTGCACTCAGTCACTTATGCCTAGTCATCTCGCATTTGGACCACTGCAATGTGTTCTGCGTGGGGCTACCCTTGAAGAGTATTTGGAAGATACAGCTGGTACAGAACATAGCTGCAGATAGTCGTAGGGGCCTCTAGAGTGACCCATATAGCACCACTGCTGCATTAACTCCATTAACTGAGCCATATAGCACCACTGTTGATGGTTTGCTTCAAGGTGTTGGTTATCACCTTTAAAGCCCTTTATGGCATGGCTCCATGTTAACCTGAGGAACAGTCTCACCCCAACCACTCACTTCAGCGGGAAAGGGATGCCTGGACCCTGTTGGACAAGGTATTTCAGTTGGTGGCTTCAGAAGTAATTTTTTTTTTGCTGTGGCTCCTGCCCTATGGAATGCCACGCCCGTCAAGATGACATCTGCCCTTACCTTTCTGGCCTTTCGAAAGGCTCTGAAAACCTGGTTCTGCCAAATATCTTGGGGCCTTGATGAAAACGTCCTACATGTGAGGTGGTTAGTGGATTAGCAGGAGAACCCACTTAAAATTAATTTTCCAAAATTGGATAAAAATGGACCGATATATAAATGGAAAATGTAAGTGGGATCTTCTAATATTTTAATGTTTAATGTTTTTAATATTTTTAATGCTCTAGTTATTTTATATTATGTTTTATGACATTGTAATCTGCCCAGAATCACTTAATACTGAAATGGGTCACATATACAAGAAAGAGAGAGAGAAGGAAAGGGGGGGGAGGGAGGAGGGCAGAGAAAAAGAAAGAAAAGGAAAGAAAGAAAAAAGAAAAAGGAAAAGCTGCGGTTGACTAAAAGCAGGGCCAAATGAAATGGTTGATAGTACCTTTCTCTCAAGGATTTAAATTGCATATCATGAAGGGCTACTAAAACTAATTACACTTTCCTTTCTGGATTTTTTTGATAAGATCTGGAAAACATAATGAGCTAGTCCAACAAGACCAAACAGACATATGGGTTAATGAATAAACATCACTGTCTTTTAAGCAATGCTGCGGAACAGATCAGGTTCTCTCTGGTGAAGAGAATTGCCAAAGGGACCATTACGATGTATTCAGCAGTAATCTTTTCTGACAATGAGCACTGACCCAACAACCTCCGTAACAAAAGGGCAGAGAGCATTCCTAAAGGAAAAGCAGCAGTTTTCAGCATTAACACCAAATTCCAGCGTCCCCCAGATCAACTTTAACTTTATTCAGAAGGCATTACAAATGCAAACCCGATCTCTGAAAAGGTAAATAACCTTTAATGAACATGATGATGATGACTATTGCTCAAATTAACTGCAACCAGACAACACACTGTTTATATAGACACTCAAACTGTTGCTCTTTCTTTATATAGTAAAAAAAATATTTAAAAAATAAATAAATGATTGTAAGGAGGGCAGAGAACAATGAGCACAATTTTTTTTGCAACTTCCGATTGATCAGCTGGTGGAAACACTGATGAACAATGTAAGAGAAAGAAGACCCTTGCCTGCATGATGAAGCTATTGCAGAACTTTAAGCAAGGCAATACTGGTTACATGCATTCCGACCAAAGAAAAGATCAGTATGAATAAAGCTTGTAGTCACAAGCAGTTGCCCAAATTGAAAAATACTTAATATGCAAATCAGGAAAAAATATTTGGCACACACATTTGAACAAGAGAATGTATGCCTGAGGAGGAGAGTTATGGAATATTATCTTGAATTTTTTTCATGCAGAGTAGAAAGCAGAAAGCCACATGCAATGCATTTTGGATATTTTAGGCCTTGCAAAAGCAGAGGAAGCAGTAGGTGTTTAAATCTTGGACTTCATGTTGCCATTTCTCAACATAATACTGGGTACAGTAGTACTACTCTGTGAATGTCAGTGATGAAATGTCTGAGCCAGCATCATTTTCTTTCCTCATTAAAACTGCATCATACTATTATTTTTACATAGGGCATTGATGCTGCTTCCCCATTACTATGCCTTTAAGTTCTCATACTAGAACTGATTGCCCCTTAGTAGGGATTCAAGCAAATTTTCTTTCAGCTCGGCCTCCCAAAACTTAACATTGCAACCCTTCCATTTTTCTATTTGCATAGTGAGCTCCATGGATCTGGAAAACAGTCCATGTTCATTGTCTTGATGGCTTTTCTGCTTTCCCCTCAGTTGTAAAGCAGTGTACTATCTATAGTGACCTCCAAATGATCTATGGATTTTTGCCAGCCAAATTGGCTGCTTTTCTCCCTTAACTTTAAGGCAAGGACAGAAGCAGTAGATGCAGGTGTGCTGGCCAGACACCAATTTCTACATTCTGTCATTGGTTGAGTAGAGGAAAATGCAGATCACTTCTCTCATTCCCTGAACAACTACTGTCAATCTTATGCTATTGCAGGAATGACTGAGGGCTTAGAGAGAACCGGGAGAGTGGGATGAAGATGGATGTGTAAAGTAACATTTTTGTCCTGAGCATATTATTCAAGGTAAGGCCATCCTGGTTTCTTCCCTCTTGCTATGCTTACTGACCTCTTTTCCTCCTACCCAGAAAGAAACCATTATTTTGATGGTATGAATTAGCCACTGGGATGTGATTCACATATGAGTCGTAGCACAACACACAGGTGGCATCAAACAAATTATAGGGCATCCACCCAGCATTCGTCTCTTCCAAGTGCCAGAATGCACCAATATATTCGCTTTCTTTAAGTACTCAGAGTACTATCTCATTTGCCCTCTTCTTGTAATTTTTGTTTGCTGCTATACTCACTAAGCTACTTCATTTTAGCAGGAATAAGGAAGAAGTATGCCAAGTAGGCATCACGCCAAGTGTGAAGGTCATTCCAGCTGCCTCGCTAAAACTGGAAAGCGTTGGAAACAGATTATCATTTTAGTAACAACAACAAAGATTTTTGGCCCAAATCTTCATGACACATTTTGCAGTCAAATTCAGTCTGAAGTAACAGAACCTGCAAGCAGTTATCACAGCAAAGGTGTATCCATGGATTGGTTGTGAAACAGATCAAAAATTGCTCATATTCAAGTTCCAAATCTAATTAAAATAGAGGAACCAAGCTAACCGGTGTCCACAGTACAATTCTGAACATATATCAACCATTTTCAAGAAGACCAGATATTCCTATGAAATCCTGAACCTCAATAATAGGAAAACAGAAGAACTGTGGAATGAAATCAGATAAATTAACGATTAATCTGAAAGGAGATTGCCAATAACCCCAAAGAAAAGAAAGCAAATTGAATGTTAATGGTGTACACTGCCAAGAGAAGCCAGCCAAGAAACACAAGATCTTAGAAAGAAACTTAACAATAAATTTCAGACAGCTATTACAAGAGGCAAGGGGCAGTATTACAACACTTGTAAAGACATCGAAGATGGAAACCGACATGAATAGTTTTCCAGACTATTAGTTCAGGACGAAGTTCCAACCTCAAATTGTTATGCTAAATGACAATAGACAGATAGTATCTGATTTTCTGATTAGAGAAAGAAGGAACATGCTTAAATTCGGTAAAGTGAAATCAACATCCAAGGTACCTTATATTTATTCACAGGAATCTAGTACTAGAAAATAACAAATTAGGGAGGGATTCTTGTCTCTACCAAATCAGAAGACTTTAGGAGCTCACATTGCTGGAAAACTCAGAAATATGGCAAGACTATGGGTGTGGTTATAAAACTGGAGAAAGAAACATTGATAACTTGCAATATGTTGATGACACTATTGTAATAGCTGAAATTACAAATTATTTGTCTGCTCTAGTAATAAAAGACAAGGAGTACAGTGAAAAAATATAAATATAAAAAAGCCAAACTAACAACAGCAGGTACAGCATCCAGTCTTAGAACTGAACAATTATTATAGTAAAGTAGCAGATAGCTTCTGACTTTTGGGATAAATTATCAACTATAAAGGAACACGCAGACCAACACTTGTTAGGTTAGCAACAAAGGCCTTGGAAATGTTATTCAGATGCCTTGACATGTCTATATCTACAAAGATCAGAATTGTATAGATACAGCTCACATAATTAAAACAATCACAAAACAATAATCAGAATACTAATAAAATTAGAAAAAAAAGCCAAATTAAAAATCATAAAACATTATCATTGAGAAAGTACAATACATGCATCAGTCCATACAACCATCTAGCAGACTTCACAAAACCCTCAGGATCAGGGCCTGTATTGATGATGTTCTAAAAGGACGTGCTGCAACACAAAAGCCTCTCCTGGATCCCACCAGATGACGCTTCTTAATAACTAGGATCTGTAACATGTCTATCACAGAACAATAGAATTGTAAGAAACTTTAGAGATGTTCTAGTCCAGTGGTGGCTAACCTTTTTGGGCTCCTGTGCCAAAAAATTGTGCGCGTGCTTGCATATATTGACAATGATGCCGTTAATATGGCTCTGCACTACATCCTACAACACCTTGAATCTCCAAATACCTAGGATCCTCTTTGTAGACTTCAGTTCAGCATACAATACCATCATTCCAGACATTCTTCTAACTAAACTAAAGTTAGCTAGAGGTACCTGAACACACTTGTAAGTGGATCATAAGCTTCCTAACAGACAGAAAGCAGCAGGTGAAGCTAGGCAGAATCACATCTGATATCTGTACAATTAGCACAGGGGCCCCCAAGTCTGTGCTTTCTTCACTTCTCCCTATATACCAATGACTGCATCTCAAATGATCCATCTGTTAAAATACTGAAGTTTGCAGATGATACAACAGTGATTGGTCTCATGCGAGACAACGATGAATCTGCATACAGACGGAAGATTGTACAACTTGCCTCGTGGTGTAACCAGAACAATCTGGAACTGAACACATTCAAAACTGAGAAATGGTGGTAGACTTTAGGAGAAACCTTCCCATACTACCACCTCTTACAGTACTAGGCAATACAGTATCAACAGTAGAGACTTTCAAATTTCTAGGTTCTATCATATCACAAGACCTAAAATGGACACCTAACCTCAAAAATGTCATCAAAAAAAAGCACAACAAAGAATATTCTTTCTGCACCAACTCAGAAAGCTCAAACTGCCCAAGAAGCTGCTGATAACAGTTCTACAGAGGAATTATTGAGTCTGTCATCTGCACCTCTACAACTGTCTGATTTGGTTCTGCAACCCAACAGGACAGATGCAGATTTCAGAGGATAATTAGGACTGCAGAAAAAACAATTACTACAAACCTGCCTTCAATCGAGGACCTGTATACTGCAAGAGTCAAAAAGAGGGCTGTGAAAATATTTACAGACCCCTCACATCCTGGACATAAACTCCTACCCTCAAAAGGATGCTATAGAGCATTGCACACCAGAACAACTAGACACAAGGACAGTTTTTTCCCCAAACGCCATCACTCTGCTAAACCAATACTGTGTTTCTCCAACAATACGGCCTCCACCAATAGGAAGGCCCAGCATTATTTCTAGGCATGAGGTGAAATTAAGCCCCACCCCCAAAATTTAGGCCTATTTAAACCATGTGTTTCCCCAGCATTTCTCACATCATTCGTTAGAACTATACGAGGTGAAGAGAAATGGGGGGAGGGGAGGGGGGGAGAAAACTTACCTTTAGGAGTGCCCTGCAGGTAGCCTAGGCTAGAATACCCTGATCTACTACCGATAGAACAGCAGCCAATAGAAGCTCCCCAAAGGCAGAGTCACCAACCACTTCGATCGGCCAATAGAAGCAGCCTCGAGGCGAGTGCCCACACACATTCCCCTTGCCACAAGGCCACTTCTATCGGCCGATGAAAGCTCCCCAAAGGCAGTCACCAGCCGCTTCAGGGCGAGGCGTGGCTACCCGCATCCCCTCGCCAAGGGCAGTCACCATCCACTTCAATTGGCCGGTAGAAGCGGCCTCGTGGCGAGGGGAGTGTGCTTGGGCGCTCGCCCTGAGGCTGCTTCTACCGGCCGATTGAAGTGGCTGGTGACTGCCCTTGGGGAGCTCCCATTGCCTGAAAGACACTGCCTTATGGCGAGGGGACGCAGGCCACGCCTCACCCCGAAGCGGCTGGTGACTCTGCTTTTGGGGAGCTTTTGTCGGCCGATAGAAATGGCCTCGTGGAGAGGTAAGTACGCATGGAGCGCTCTAGGTGGGGGACTCCCAAAAAGACGGCCTAGCTGTTTTTTCAAGGGTCAAAAAAAAATAAGGCCCGGCTTTATTTTGTGAGAAACATGGTAATTCTCTCAACACTGTCCAATTATTTACAAAGTCTGCACTACTATTACTATTAACCTTCTCATCACTCCTTATCACCATCTCCTCCCACTTGTGACTGTATGACTGTAACTTTGTCACTTGTATCCTTGCGATTTATATTGACTGTTTCCTAGTATCATTTGATTGCTTATTGTACCCTATGACTATTATTAAGTGCTGTACCTTATGATTCTTGACTTTTGACAAATGTATCTTTTGTTTTATGTATACTGAGAGCATTTGCACCAAGACAAATTCTTTGTGTGTCCAATCACACTTGGCCAATAAAGAATTCTATTCTATTCTATTCTATTCTATTCTATTCTATTCTATTCTATTCTATTCTATTCTATTCTATTGTAAATGCATTGGCTTTGTTTGGGCAGCTGCAGCACACTGCTGACTCATACTTAAATGGTTGTCCACTAGGACCCATAGATCCTCTTACAGTTACTGTTAAGACAGGTACCAACTATTCTATACCTGTGCATTTGGTTTTTCTTGCCTAAGCGTAAAAATCTAACTTTTGTCACCACTGAATTGCATTTTGTTTGAGAGGACCCAATGTTCAAGTCTTGTGAGCCATCTGGATCTTGAGACTATCTTTAAAAGTATTGGCTAGTCCTCCTAACTTGATGTCATCTGAAAATTTGATGAGTTCTCCTTCTATCTTCTAAATCCTTCATGAAGATTTTAAAGAGTACTGGGCCTAAGACAGAACCTTAGGGTACCTCTCCATATAGATATAGTTGCATTAAGGGTCACACATTGAGTATGGTTTATCACTCAGTTATGAATCCATCTTTGCTTCCTTTTAGGAGATGAAGTTGTCTGCTAGATTGGTCAGAAACCAATTTGATTTCCTACTAGGTGCAGAGTTTGTCTCCCAGTTGGTATCAAGATAGTTAATGTCTCCCATTACTCTTGCAGGGTGCTTCCTGCACACCTTAGTTAACTAACTCAGCTATTTTCTGTATTCACCTGGTCTCTTCTGCTGGACCTGATGTGATGGGTGGATGTAACTGGGGGAAGGTGGTCCCATATGTAATCAGAACTAGTTACCTCTATTGGATAGATAAAAAGGTATATAGCACAGCTGTCAGCTTTGAAGCCATTTTGGGCTGAAGCCATTTTGGGCTGAAGCCATTTTGGAAGCATCTTCAGGGCTGCCACAGCAAGACCGGTTGGAGCTGTGGGAACATGAGGGGAGAAATAGAGATAACCAGGGATGTATAGCCAAAACAATATTCTTTCCTATGAAAGCCAAGGATATTCTACCAGGTGTGGGAGAGGTGTAGACCAAAGCCAGCCAGGATGGTGGTTGTGACCTGGTTGAACCATGTGACGGATGTGTGACATGGGGAAAAGGGGGGTGATTTGGGTAGGACAAACCTAGGGTCCATTAGAGTCGGATTTCCCCCAGATGTGCCAAAATGGCATGCCTAATAAATCTATGCTTTGAGGAATATGCCTGCCTTGGAGTTTTGATGTTGTTGGGTGTGTTTGCTGGAACCCTGACAACAACATCATTGTTGACGTTGTGTTGGATCTCAATTCATTACTAGCACGGCCAGTTGCGAACATGACCCAATGCTTTCTGATTCTGTGATTTTCTCTGAATAGACAGTGGGGTTTCCTATAGCCAAGCTACCATACTGTTGTATTGTATGGCAATGATGGCACTGAATGCTTCCAAGAAGTATAATTAAATATGATAGCATTTTAGTGGAAGGTGTTGTAAGCTCGAAATAATGGCTTTCTTTTAGCATGGATGTCATTTTATATCAATATAATTCAGAACCTGAACATCACTAATTTATTTCTATAGCATAATTTATTTATTTCACTAAGAGAGTCAAAGTAATGGTCTTCTGTTTCAAGCACACTGCCTAAGCTAATTTCCTTTTTCTTTTTGAAGTATAATATCACCATTACATCTCATAACATTTTGTGATATGGTTTCTTTATGTTGCAGTATCTGATCTTGACCCATATATGGGCTCTTAATTTTAGTGTAACTCTGGCATATTAATTACCGGAGCTATGTACAACAAAGATGATACATAATTACCTTGTTCAGTTATCTTATAATCTATTTGAATACATCTTCAAACTATGAGAAAATAGATTTGTGATCTTGAGAGACTGGGGCTAGCTCAAAATGTTTGATATTTGATATACAGGAACCAAATGGCATTTTCCCTTTCTCTAAACAAAGCAGGGTATAACGCACTGGCAATTTCACTTTAGCCAGCCTCCTGAGAATAAAATAGGATTTTGAATTCTATAGTCCCAGAGCCCTTTAGCTTCTTCATTTTCTATTACTTTGTTTAGTTTGTGATCCCACCAGTATTTGCTTGCAGGCAAGCGGTATTTCTTGCAGATACTCCAGTGCACCATTGTTGCTACTTTGTCATACAATTGTTTGAGGTCAATCTGTGTGATCTTCTGCAGCAGCTAACTAGGTAGAAACTAGCTGCTTCTTCAGCTTCTTTGTAGAAGCGCTATTAGCTTTCTGGCTTTGTATGCATTTATTCTTAAGGCTTGGTGCAGCCAGAATTAGTTCCTCTGTCTCTTTTTTCAATTTTCCTCTTCTTAGCCCTTGCCAGGTCATAACTGTTACCCGCTTCACCTGGTATTTTGTTTAATGTACTGCCCATGTAATACTTTGCATTGCGGTGCCTCCATTCTGTTCTTCATTTAGTCTTTCTTGTAGGACAGTTTGGTCTCTCCAATTCTCGGTAAGCCTTCTTGGTACACTAGCTTCAGGCATCTTCTTCACTGTCTTTCAGATAATCTTCAAATCCTCTTTTCCTTCTTCAATTGTCTGGTGTACTTGCGATATTCCACACCCACATATTTCCTTGGGTAAGTAGTCTGGTCAACATTGTTGCTTGGATGAAAGGTATGATTCATTGTCATTATTTTTCTTCTCCCTATCCAGGACTTCTGTTTGAATCAAGTCCTCTATTCCAGCAGTGTATCGAACAACTAGAATTGCCTGGGTGTTAAATGCCTTGATGACATTTCCTCCACTGAGTTTAGACTTCAAGATCTTATGATGTATTCACTGCTAACTTTCTTCTTGACTTCATTGTGCTTGGTGTTGTCAGTTTGAAGGATTGCCCAGATGTTTGTAGTAATAGTCTTCTAGACTCCAGGTCCTTTTTTTTCCTGGGGCATCTTGATTCCTTTATTTTTCACAGTTTGATGGCGAGTCTGTCATATTTATTCAATCCAAACTCCTTTGCAATACCTTGGCTGAAGATATGGGCAAAGTTGAGAAGCGATTTTATTGCAGATGGTGTTTTTCCTGAGAAATGTGGAATAACACACAGAATACGTAATTATTTTAAATCTTAATGAAAAGGTGATTGGTGTTGGAAGAAATATCCATCTGGTTCAGTTCCAAGCTGGGAGGAAGGCACTGGAGACAAAATGGTGGCTGGAGGCTGATTGGAAAGAGTGTCCATTTATTGATGAACAGAACCTCATGTTTGTACTTCTGATGCAGCTGACCACATGGAGTTGAGAGTGTGGGTATTTATACCTTCTCTTGCACTTTGCACTTGAACTTCCTGTTCCTGTTCCAGAACATGTATTCTATTGGCTGTTGTCAGACTCCCAGGGAGCCATGTACAAATCCTAGGAGTTTGTCTGAGCCAAGTTTGGTTGACGTTTGGGCTGATGCAATGAGGGGGCTTGTTGGGCAATTCCTATTGTGCCTGAGGGCTAACCTTACCTCTGTTCAGACCTTGCTGCAGGGAGTAATGGGTTACCAAATCTGCATTTCTAAAAGCTGGTGTCAGCTTAGTATCTGCTTGTGATCAGGGAGCTGGGGTTCTGAGTTTCTGTCTCCCTTAAGATTTTTATTTCTCTTTTAGCGGAAATATTTTATTTTGCCTTTTTTAATATTTCTCAAAATATTTCATTCTTCTAGGAGAGAGGTGGGTGCTAACTTTCTACACTGGTAAAAAGTAGAAAAGGTGATTCAACCATGAAACTTTGCAGTTAACCTCTATCATCAGAGGCCAAAGTGGATAGACAGAATCCTGGAAGTTATAGCCCCACATCCTAAGAAGCAGGCTATTCTAAGTGAATCATTCTATTTTGTTCCATTCTTAGATCACTTTATATTTGTTTGTTTATTTATATACTGTAGTTTATAGGCCACCTGACTTCCAGTGACGTTCAAATTAAAAGTTAAAGAAACTATACACATACATATATGCATACACACACACACACACACACACACACACACACACACACACATAATAAATATAAACATCCCCCAAAACTATATATAATTTTTAAAAAAGCCAGATCATGGAATTATTCCTTCAGTAATAAGTGTAAGCCTATTATCCCAAAAGGGCAGTTTTTGCTGGAAACTGCCAAAAATCCCAGTGGTGGGACTCAGCCAGTTCGCACCAGTTCGGGAGAAACGGTTGTTAACTTTCTGAGCGGTTTGGTGAACTGGTTATTGGAAGAAATCATTAGGGTAGAGAACTGGTTGTTAAATTATTTGAATCCCACCACTGAAAAATCCTCCAGAAACTAGTAAAAAAATTGCAAATCACTATCATGCGATTGCAGGGAGGGGGGAGCTCAACAAGATTAACATATACCACCACAACTGCACAATTAACACAAACTGAAACTGGTTTCAAAGAAAGCAGGAGAAATGAATCCTTTCTTCAAAAGTACAGCTAAGAGGTTAAAAAAAAAGTTACTTTGCTGCGATGAACCCTGGTCTGTGACTACAAGTAAGCATCTGTTTATATTTCACAGTTCGATGAGCTTGTTGAAATGTGTTGAAGTTTTACTTGTCTGGTTTCTATTGCATCTTCTCTCGCACTTTAATTTCAGTACAATATCACATTTGAAGTATCTGTTAAGGGAAGCCTCAAATATAAGCTAATTAAATTGAGGGGTGTTGGACCTTTTAATAGGACAACAGTTTATATCTGACAATAATAATTACTGACTAAAGATCAAACTCATGTTTGGCCTTTTAGCAGCTATTCCCAAACAATAAGAAATAACAATTTGCTCTGATCTTGAATCTATTATCTTGTCTTAAAGCCAAGGAAACTCTTCAGAAAGGCATGCAAGAACAGTGCTGACTTGCTACATACTGCCTGTTGAGCTAAAGCAGAGAGAGTCTGAAGAATGACGGACCGGGGAGATGCTGCTGCAGACATGTTAATCACTGTGACTTTATAGATGCTGCTAGATGATGCCTGAGCTAGGAAGCCGAGGCAGCACTCCCACTGGTCCATGGGGGAGGGCTTTCCTTCCCTGGTGCACTCGGCTGCCATTAAAATGAATCCTGCATGTTCTCCTCATCGACAGATCTTCTAGAAGAGGCTCCTTTTTGTTTCGCAGAAAAAGAGGGTCATGAAAGAAACGGGAGGTGTACACGTAGAGAACAAAACACAATGGCTGCTGCTACATCTGCCTCCTCTCCTTTCAAAGAACCCAGTCTCTCTCTCTCTCTCTCTCTCTTTCTCTCTCTATCTTTATGGCTACAGAACATGTTGGTTCTCTAATGGAATTGGCAGAGTGGGTGGCATCAATTGTAGATTCAGAGCGTGGGTGGATTCGCACTTTGTGGATTTTATTTTTCCAAGATAATATTACTAATCTAAGCAGGGCAGAGGATGGCAAATACTAACGAATATTGGGAGGAGAAATTGAAGGAGGAAAATCATAAAGGATCACTATTCAAAGTGCAGAATGTGTGGCTTATCCCAGTGTTGCTATTGAACTGTGGTTCTTGGCTTTTCATTGGAATTTTTTCCTACTGGGGAAAAAATGGACTGTGAAGGCAAAAGTATATGTAGTCTAAAAATCAATCTTATTGATGTTATAAAAACAAACACTTGTTTAATCTCCATGGCCCAACATATCCTTCCTGAAGAGTGTAATAGAGGCAAAGTTCTTAAATCTGGATTTAAAAAAAATCATCTTCAGGAAGATATCTCAAAAATATAAATGCTTTATATAGACCAAGATGGTCCTTCAGATAATCTGGCTGCTAAACATGTATGCAGAGTTTTAAAGGTCAAAATCAGAATTTTGAATTAGTCCTAAATCAGCTTGGTAATGAGAGCAATAGGCAGAGCTTGTATTCTATATTCTGATTACTTTGCAGCAAAGGAGATTCTGCACATCTGATTTTTAAACATTTTTCAATAGCAATGCATTACATTTATCTATTTCAATTTTAATTAGTGCACATATCAAGAATAGATTTACTGTTCTTTTTAATGTATCCACAATTCCCTGAGGAATTGGTACAAAGAAAACTTGGTTTGTGCCTCCTTTTATGTTTCCGAATAACTGAATATTTTTGCCACTGAAAGTTATAAGAGAAGCAGCTGGTTCTAGGAAATTGGGAAATGGGGGTGGGAGATGGGGAGAGTGTATTTCTGAGGCATTTCTCTGTTATCAAGTTGGCCCTCTAGAAGGTCTCCCACAAGAAATATATTTAGTCCTAACTCAGGTCACTTTTCCGGAGTTTCTAAAATTGAAGCTTTTCTGGAGGACATTTGGAGGCTGATATCAAATGCCATCTAGAACATAACCCTATGGGACAGCCCTTCATGGAAGACCAGATAAGGACACCAATGCCATGTAAGTCAGTATTATTTTTATTGTGAAGCTACATTAATACGGTACAATCTTGCAAGTCTGTGTCCAGGTAAACCAGACAGGAGAAAATGACCAGTTGAGCTAATTCTACTTTATTGGGAAGCTATATTGATAGAATCTTGCAAGTCTGAAAGTAGATATCTCCCACCAAGACTTTTAATAGCCAGATCAATTAGGACAGGTCTTTCCTAAGTTTCTTACTCTGCCCATTAAGCATCTGCAGATTCATCCTTCTCATCTGGTATCATCTAGACAGCATCTCTTCCCAGCATCCTTCAAGGTCATTCCCACATAGAATTACAGCCTGAGAGTGTGTTCCCTTCCTTTATCTTCACATGAACTAGGGAGGGTCTATTTGAGACATTTACTCACGGTTACATTCTTGGCCCGGGCTCAGGTCTGTTTTACCTGATTGTTGCCTTTGGAATACTTCCTCCTGTCTTTCGAGGCCATTCTCTCAACGTTCTCCAGTTTTGTTGTGCGTTTTTAACTGTGCAATAGGTTTTTATATTTTTCACAT
This sequence comes from Pseudonaja textilis, assembly GCF_049901715.1. Classification (NCBI taxonomy): domain Eukaryota; kingdom Metazoa; phylum Chordata; class Lepidosauria; order Squamata; family Elapidae; genus Pseudonaja; species Pseudonaja textilis. Next base: position 66,502,696 of record NC_141991.1, read on the forward strand.
CTATTACTATTTGTTTTTCATTGGAGCTGCAAAGAGTCTTTGTATGACTGCAACAGGATATAATTTTAATTTATATTATAAAGTTTATTTTATTTATAAATGATATTCTTATAAATTATTATAAAGATTATTTATATTAATAAATAAAACTTTCATTTGGGTCTGACTGATTTATAGATGAAACCTGAATGAACAAATACACCAGTTTTTGATGCTTGTTTATTTCATAAGCAAAAATAATCCAATATGTAAAATGCTGGTGGTAAGAGTAATCATCCATCCTTAGTTTCAGTAATCAATTTTGGCTATTGATGATACTCTGATACTCCTCCATAGTAAGTACCTTCAACTCAATATCATCTGGGATTTTCTAGCATAAGTATTTATACGAGTGTAGGTTGAGCTGATTTAGCTGTTCAAAAACACCTAATTCATCCATTCTGTTGTCGAATAAGCATCCTATACCCCCAACCTTTGTGGCCCCAGGGACCAGTTCCGTAGAGAAAGCTTTTTCTATGGACCAGAAGGGGCATTCTCAGGCTGCCTACATCCCACAGATGGGGCTTCTTTTGTTTGCCCGGCCCAGTTTCTGGCATGTCATGGACCGGTGCTGATCCATGGACTGAAGGTTGGGGACCCCAGCTGGTTATCTGGATAGAAACCAATGCCACTGGCTGTGGAATAACAGAGTCTCAGAGTTTTAGAAAGAAAGAAAAAACATAAGTTTGTTTCTCCTTGGAAACCCCTTCTGAACTTTGTGCTTGAGGTGGGGAAAACATGAAACTTTGACTTTGGGTTTCACTGATTAGATAGGTTTGTTGTTCTAGAAATGGCTAGTTTATACTATTATGCAAAAGTGAAAAGTTGAGGTTTGATGTTATCTTATTCTACTGCACCAAAGGGAGTTGGACGTCAGTGTCTTTTCTTTCTTTTTCCCTTCTTTTCTACAGTTTTCCCTTTTCCCTACCCTATTTTTCCTATTATTTGTTTTTGTATTTTATATTATAGACTAATAAAAAAGGACAACTCTAAAAAACAGAAATAGTTTTCTAGACTCACAACTATTAATTAGTTTTTTTACAAGGCATGTGAAATTTATTTTGAGTGGGGAATGATCCTTCTCTAGAATCTGACTGGTAAGAATTTCACTGTAATTAGTGAGGAATGGCTAAAAGGACAGTTCCAAATGAAAAAGTTATCTTCAAATGTTATTCAGTGTAAAAAAAACCCGGTGTACAGTGCAGTACACAAAAAGGTGGATGGATGGATGGATGTCGATAGAGACAGAGACATCACCTCTGTTTGTCATTTTCTAAAAGATGTATGTTGTAGATGACTCCTGTTTTTTCTTCTGGGGTTGTTGAGTCTTGGTCTCCTTAGGATGCTTTGAAGAGCTTGAGTTGGCTTATGTGGTTCTAGTAGTCTGTTGGTAGTTTCTGGATTATACTGTATGGCAGTGTAATTCTTTTTAGGTTTGTGTTGGTTGTGCTATATTGAGTTGAGTGGTCAGGGTATCTATTTGCATGGGTATCTATTTTGTTGGAATATGTAGTGAGATGCTCAATTTCCTTTTTCTGCTGTTCTGGGTTGCTGTACTAGGTTTGGGCTCAGCTAAATAAAGTCCTTATGCAGCTTCTCCTGTGGAAGATTGGATTGTTGCTTTGGTAGAAGAGCACCTGGTTAGTATGGGTGGTTTTTCTGTAGACCTGCATTTCTAATTTGCCATTGTGGTCTCAGCTAAACAGGATGTCCAGGAAGGGTAGTTGTTTTCTTCTTCTCTATATTTTCAAAATGTCATAGTCAATCATTTTTATTATGTCTTCCACAAAAACTAATAGCATTCACAGAATTCCATTTTACAAAAAAATGGGGGAGAGAAAAAAAAATTCCTCAATTATATTGAAACTAAGCCACAAAACCTTTTAAAGTTTTTCAGTAAATTTCTATGCACTTCTTTCCCAAAACAAGCTGTTCAGCCTTTGGATCCAGCTGAGATTCCTGCTTTCTCAGAGTCCATGGTGACTGCTCTTGCAGTCTCTCACAGCGTGCATCACTTCCAAACGCATTGACCTGTCTTTGCTCTTCTGCTCCTTTAGGGTTTCATCTGGGGCTCTGCTTCCAAAGCAGGAACCACTTGGGACGGAAGACTCACATTTTTAAAAAAAGAAAGGCTTGTGCATTTTATTTTGTCACAAAAGACTGAGTTGCCTTCCGATGACTAGGAGATCTCCCCTTCTTCCATCTGAAAATCCGCGGTTTTTTCCTCAGAGACCCAGGGGGACTAAGGAGGGGGAGAAGGGAAATCCATTTTTCAGGCCTGCCACCTGGCCTGCTTTATTGGGCTAATGGCATTCATAGCTTAAGTAGAGAGGGGCTCCGTTGTCTTAGCCTCCTAGACAGGCTCCTGAGGATCTGCGGAAGGAGCCAGGCTCTCCTCCTGCTCCTCCTCAGGCGGGAGTAATGCATCTCCATGTTCAAGTGCCTGAGCTGTCTCTCTCCCAGCCTCCCTCCCTCTCGCGTTCCTCCCCCCACCCATCAGAAACCAAATGCCTGGCTCTTCCACGCATGCTCCCCAGCCTCACACTCTCGTCGGCAGCAGCGCCTGGAACGGTAGTTGCGGGGCAAGAAGAGCCAGCCTGCCGCACCTGGGTCAGCTCGACATTCCGGCAAGTCAAAAAACAACAACATCAACAACAACAACAAAAAACCACCTCACTCAGACGCCACGCTTGATTGACCCCCCCAGGAGAGGAAGAAGCTCTCCTCCGGCTCCCAGGTAGGTGCGCGATGGACTTGGAAGCGCCTAACGCGCTCTGCCCACCGGGGGTTGGAGAGGTGGCGGGGGGTGGGGGAGAAAGGCGGCGGTAGTGGAAGGAACACACGTGCGATTTGTAGCTGGGCTGGCTTTGTTCGGAGACCGGTCCTGCCACCCCTCGGGGCCAAGGAGGAGGTGGAAACGAGGGTCCTTGCTCCCGATTCTCACTCCTACAGGTTATCTGGAGAAGGTGGCGTGGGCATCAGTCGGGCTGATCAGGGAACGGGTGGATTCTCTCCGCTGTTGTGGGTTAGAAGCTCCGGGCGTGCGGCTGACAGGAGCGTAACCGGGTTGGTTGAAGCCCCAACCCCCACCCCGCCCTCGCCTCCCGTTGAAATAGTTGGAGATGCGCGGCAGCCTGGTCGTCTACTTACGGTCATGCGTGTATGTATGTGTGTGGGGGGGAGGGGGAGTGGGATTTGCCTTGGTTCCGTTGCCCATGGTACGCGCTTAAGGACGCGTATTGGAATCGCGAGTTACCTTGAGGTCGGTAGGTGTCGACGCGTATTTTTGGCTTTGTTGTGTTTCATTCGCGGCGTGTTTTTGCCCGCGCCCGACCGCGGGTAAAATAATTCGCGTGGGCTGGATCCATTACGTGAGGTTTTCTTCCCGCTCGGTGTGCGAGGCTGCTGCCCTCGTTGGGTGTCTATACACACGCATCGGTAGTTGGAGAATAGGTTTGTGCACAGCCTGCCGATAGGCTGCTTCGATCCAACGGGTGCCTTTTTGGACGCTGCTTGGGTGGTGTGGGTTCCATTCATTGATTTCCCTCCGGGTCGCCCGTTGGCTTTCCGAGGCGATCATTCCATCACCGCCGCGCCGGGCTCTTCGCCCTCTTTCCCCTGCCCAGCGAATCCTCTTTGCCTTCATACCGTACAAGCCGTCGTGAAAAGCTCCTCTTTTCGAGCGGCGACAGCTTTGCTCCGAAGCCCCGCTTGCCTTCCCAGGTCCGCACACCCGAGTAAGCGATTGTCTGTCTGGCTTCTTAGCTCTCGGTCTGACAGCTGCCCCGGCAGGGATTTGACTTGACTTGACTGTTCGCTTCACTTGAATTCCTTTCGCTAGCCAGGTTTTGCTTTTCTGACTGTTTGTTTGGGGCTTTTGGTTTGCATGTGTTTTGGATCCTTTGGTTTGCATGTGTGTGCATGTAAACAAGGCACATGAAAGAAGAGGGTGTGAAATGTGGATCCCAAATGAAATCTGAATGTAAATCTACAGGTTTGAAATCATAAAGGCTACAGTTATTAAGCATCCCATAGTGGGTGCTATCACTTCAGAAAGAGGGAAAAATAATATTTTATTTGTGGGGTTTTATCTTAGAATTTCTTAGAAAAACATTATTAGCTTCTTATGATTATTACCATAGATCAAAGAGAAAAGAATAATACTGAATTGCCTGATAGCGTGGCCAGTGGTAGTAAGGTAGTATGATGCTGGAAATTGTTCAGTAAAATCGTGACAAACACTCTGTTGTAGATGGAGAATTGAAGCTAGCTAGCTAAAAGAAAAAAGCTTATCTTTTGCCTGCAAAGAAATATCAGGTTCAGTCTCCAGAACCTCAAGATAAAGAAAATTGCTCTTTGGGGTTCTGAAAAGTTGCTGCCACTTAGATCAGGGGTCGCCAACCTTTTGGACCTCAGGAACCAACCAAACTCGTAATTTTAAATCCCGCGGACCACTAATATGAATTTTGACTGACGGTGGCTTGCTGACATTGGTGGGAAAGTCGGTCCCATATTCCAGAGTTGCAGTAGTCACAGGACTGGCCCTTTGGTCATCTCGGAGCAGCTGCTCCTCCACCCGGGTGCACCAGACTGCCATGGACTGGAGGAGCTGCTCCGGGATGATCAAAGGGCCAGTCCTGTGACTGTTGCAGCTCTGGAATATGGGACCGACTTTCACACCAATGTCAGCAAGCCACCCCAGGGTGGATTTCCCTCCCCCACCATTGGTTTTACCTTCCAATTCCAGCTTGGGTGGCTCTACTCAAGGTAAGGTTTGCGCTTGGCCGAAGGGTGGGGGCCAGCGGGTGGGTGGGCCATGTGGGCAGCTCAGTCTTCTGTTCCTGCACAGCCTGGATTAATTGCTTTGGAGGGGGGTGCTTTTGGGGGGACATTTCTCTGCAGACAACCAAAATTCTCTCGCAGACCGCCAGTGGTCCCCGGCCCACCAGTTGGCGACAACTGACTTAGATCATCCCACCTTAACAGGATGCCCTGCGTATGCGCTGGGAACATACGTTGTTGTAAACTGCCCAGAGTCACTTAGGTTTAATGGGCAGTGTAAAAATGTGATAAATAAGTTTAAGCATTCCAAGCCAGCTTGGTCCACTCAACACAATATGGCATTAAGCCATTACTATACCTTCCTTTGGGATGAAGTAACCTCATATAAACCTTTGTCTACTCCCCTTGAGGATTTCATGCAGCAAGTAAAATTTGAAATTAAACTTGTGCAGTAAGTGCTTTTGCTTTCAGTCAATGTCTTCCTGTGACATGGTTATAGCTAAATAACACAAGGCATATTTTAATTGCTGCAGATGTGCCGTTAAGCAAAGCAGCTTTACTGGGGCTGGATAAGAATTGAGAAGAGACTGTGGGTTAATGGTAGCAAATGCCTTTTTTGTGGTCTGTGCAGCTGACTTGCTAAGGGAACCCTCCCAGCTGGCATCCTTTCAGAAGGAAACACATGCACAACATTGCTTGGGTGAAGTTCAAACCTTCCTTGAAGTCAGACTTTAATATCAGATGTGGGACTGGGCCTGTTTCTTAAGGAAGTGTGCAAACTTTGTGGAGAAACTTTGTTCTTGATGTGATGAGAGGTTGAACACTCCGAAAAAATAATGAGGAGTGGGTTATGACCCTACCAGTATGACTGATCTACAACTCTCAACAGCCTTAGCCAGCATGGCCAATGGCAAGGGATATAGAAAGTTGTTCAGCAACAACTCAGGACCACAGGGGTGAGAACTATTTGGGGAGCTGGAATTTCCCAGGGCAGGAATTCTGAGAACCTTCCATTGACCATGCAAAGAATAAAGGAGGGCTTCTATTAAACAGTGGAAAGGGTGGGGTTTAAACTCTGGAGGGTAGAAAATGTACCAGCAGCTTTAATGTCAGAAAGCAGTCCAAAGAGTTCATTGGCTTCAATCCTAATAAAGGACCAAAATTTGAGCTATGTAACAATTCAGAAGAAAAAAATGTAATTCAAAATACATGGGGTACTCAAGTCATACTTTCCAGCAATTACTTTAAAAAAAAAAGTTTTTCATGGACACGTGTGATTGTTGCTATGCAAGTCCAAGAAAAGGCACATTTCATTTATGAAGGTGCCAACAGATGAGGCATCCATATGCTCCAGATAATCTTTTTCCCCTTGGTCCTGATCATGGCATAGCCCTAATAAAGGTTTTGTTATTGTGGTATCAAATAGAGTGGCTGACAACAAATAATAATGCATAATTTCTTTAGACCTCTTGAATGATATTTCCTTTTATACCCTAATTTAAGGCTAGGCAACTTAGTACTTAGAGGTTGTGAACCGTGGCTGAGATGATTACATCCTCAAGAGGTTGCAATTCAAACCATCAAGAGGTTCCAGATTGCAATATCTGGCTCTGGCCTGATTCTAGATACACTGTGGCTTTTGCCTTGGAGTTGATTCGCAGAGAGTCATAGTTCGGTTTTTCTACTGAAGCCAACTGCTAATGGCTGGTGTTGATGTAGCTTTAGTGTCAGCTCAACCATTTGCTATTCATAGAAGCTGCAGCTTGCTGTTCTCTGTCCTTCAACAGATACTTGAAAGGATAAACATGCAGTGATAAATGAAAGCTTCTGGGCAGATTACCTAGATGGTAGCTTCTGGTCATGAAGGCAGCAACCTGTTTGCTATAAGCATTGAATCATTGTTCATAGTTCTCTGTGTGTGAGCAGCTGAGCATTGAAAGCATATACTGGTGACTGCCCAAAGAATTGTAGATAAATATAAGTAATGAGAAAGGAATTGCATTCTGAGCCATGGATGTGCCACAGGGAGCAGCAATTGATTTGCATCTGTTCTCAGCTTGGCACTGAGATATATTTCTGCGCGCACACACACGCGCGCGCGCACACACACACACACTTCCCTTAGTTGTCTTCATTTTTGTTGTTGCTGTTCTAGGGAAATCTGTCTCTTTATATTTATATCTGTTTGGAAAACTTGTAAATTATTTAAATCTTACTACAAATACCTTTTAGCTATAGATAAAATCATTCACGAAGAAACAGTTTAGTCTGATTGACCTGGTTTCATCTACTACTCTCAGGGGATAGACCAGAGGTGATTTAACAGCCAGATCTCTGCCGTCCTCTTTAAAATAATAGCTGGAAAAGAAGACACTGGGTGCCCTAAAGGTTTTATTTCATGGATAAAGGGAATCAGTTGTCCATTTAACTAATTCATAGTTTGCTATCAGGCACAGTGCTTTCCTTCTGACTGCTGCCAGCAGACATGGCCTGGTCAGAGAAAAGATGTGTGTGCATTCCCTATCGACCATATTCCCTTAGACAATTAAATTGGTCACTCTATAAAAGAAGAGATCAGATTGATTTGACACAACTTAGTTTTGATCAAGTCATGCTATTCCTGCTAAGCAATGTGTTTCTTTTTAAAGTACTCATAGATCATATACTTAATAGTCTAGTAGAGAATCTCCATAGACATGAAAAGAGATAGCAGAGGATATAACAGAAAATCAGGCTATTTTGAAAATAGACTTAAAATCAACAATATACAAGAATGACATAGACAAAAGTGTTGCATAGTATCTACAAATGAAACTGTCCAAGGTTTTATTAGTTAAAATAGATGTACAAATAATAAATGTACAAACAATAAATTAAAAGAGTGACTTGGATTTTAAGTCAGAAAAGGGACTTGGACAATTTTAGTACTTTGGATTTAGAAAAAAACCATAGGTGTGTTATACCTATAAAGAAATGTTGAGAAAAGGAAAACAGAGAAGAAATAAGCTTTTGGGACATTATCGAAAAAGAATAACCAAGACCTTTAAAACTAAAACAAAGCTTTAAAAACCAAGATTAAACTGTTTATAATCCTCTTTTTTCTAACAGCTTTTAATGGTTTTTTCTTGACTAGAGCTGAATGATAATGTTTTAAAGATTTGTTTATAGCTAAGATGTGGGAAGAAGAGAATTTTGTTGTATTTTTAAAGAAAGTGATAAGTAATGGTATTAAAATTTGACAGGAGATGAAGATAAGATGGTAAGAGATTGATTTGTAGGACATCATCTGAAGAGATTAAAAATTAAAAATTTTAATTTGCTATTTCTAGTAGATCTCAATGGAATTTTTCTCGGTTAAGTTCTAAAGGTTCTAAAGATAGTTTATAGATTGGAAGAATATTTTTTATTTGTATTTATTTGTTTGTATAACTGCAAACACTGATGGTGATGTAGACAATTCTCAGTCATCCAGCTCATGGTTGTCCCAAAGGAGGCAACTGGACTTTATTGTTTTTCTTTTGAAGACTTTTCACTTCTCATCCAAAAGCTATAAAAAGCGTGGGTATCTGTTACCTAGAAAGATGTTATATAGGTAGTTTGTTTCCTATTTTTTACATTCCAGGTTATTGGAAGTTTTTGACACAGATTACTGCAGTGTCCTTGAATAATTTTCAAAAAAAAAACCCACCTTCTCTTGTTACTGATAGTGAGGCACTTGGTTAGTTTGAGGTTTGTTTGTTTTTAATGAACTTGGTCTCAGATTTGCCATCATTTCTTCTACTAATGAGGATATGCAGGAAATGTAGTGGGTTTTTGTTTCCTTCTTCTCTTATAAATTTCTGTTTCCCCGTCTCATCTGTCTCTCTCATCAATATTTTTTTTATTATGTTGAAAGCTTTGTCTACATAGGAGATTCATATTTTTAGTTGAAAGTGTGAGAATTATTCCTTCTAGATGTTGCATCACAGTCTCAGCAATCCTGTTGGTGTTGCTTCTTTTTCCTCAGGGCAGAGGCAGAAATTCTTCCATTTGTAGAGGTTGTAGAGCACGGGTCGCTAACCCCCAGTCTATGAACCGGCACCTGTCTGTGGCATGCCAAAAACTGGGCTGCACAAACAAGTGAAGCCCCCTCTGCAGAAAGCAGGCAGCACATGAAATCACGCCCCCCCCCCCTCTGGTCTGCGGAAAAACCTCTCTCCACAGAACTGGTCCTTGGTGCCCAAAAGGTTGGGGGCCACTGCCGTAGAGTCTTTCCCCTTTTCCTTGAATTAATGGCAGCTGCTGTAAATCCAATGGTTGAAAAATATAGGGAGGCTTAGAAATCTATACTGAAGCTTCAGTGGAGAGGAGCTTCCCTTGACAGGTTTGGGTTTCTTCGTGTCACATTTCTCCCTCTCACTATCCTGTCCACTTGGTTTTTGTCTTATCTTCTGGGAGGCTACTTTGTACTGTTATCCCTCCCCAAGTGTCTTCTGATAAGTCGGATATACCAATAGACCAGAATATATGTAGCTCAGGTTGAACTGTGGAGTCCTTGATGCTCTCTGAGCTCTCTCTCTCTCTCTCTCTCTCTCTCTCCCTCTCCTCTCTCTCTCCCTCTCTCTCTCTCTCTCTCTCTCTCTCTCTCTCTCCCTCCCTCCCTGTCTCTCTCTCTCTCTGTCTCTGGACTATCAGCTTAAACTTGTAGCATGTACACAAGTTATTCTTCTCTTCAGAGATGAAAGCCTGCACAGAACATCCTCAGGAACTCATTAAAGCAGTTTCCCACTCCCTTGGTTCCTCTATGTACAACGAACAAATTGTGTCTTCCTCTTAACTCCTCTCATGAATTTCCTTACCAGATTCTTGCTTGCTTTCCCTGTTTACTTATTCAGTGAATTTGCTCTCTGGAGGACTGTTTTCTTTAGAAGTTCTTTGTAGCTGCCTCACCAAGCAATGCTCCTGTAACATACAACAGGCAAAAAGTTCCACAGGGTGTAGTTAGCAGCAGTTAGCAGTCTTGTCAGCAGTCTCTTTCCCTTCTAACTTTTCTTCTTCTTTTTCCTCCTCTCACCTGCCGGGTTTGCTTGGCTCTTTCTGTTTATTCACCCAACAAACAAAAGAGGAATATGGTGCAAATGTTATTCATTTTTTTTTCAAGGAAGGAAATGTTGCAGATTGTAGTATTTGAATCGGAACAAGATATGTAGCAGAACAAGCTCACAAAGTTCATGGATGGTTGTCTGCTACAATCTGCATACCTGTAGCCTGCATTGAAAAATAAAAATGACTTTTGTAAAACTTTCCTATCTGGCCATCATGTGGTGGTGCTTCTTACATGATCTTCAGTGCAGTTTTCTGTAATGAATTCAGTGAGATTTCCACTTAAGATAGCATGTATAAGACAGCACTGCAAACCATTGGAAACCGACTATAGATCATTACATTATAAGAAAATAATGTTTCTAAAACAAATTTCTTAGGAAATTGTTCAAATATTTTGAAAGAGGGAAGAAACTGATACCTGTCGGCCACATTAAAGCTTTCTCTTTCCAAGCTGTTTCTGACATTTTTGCCTCATGCATCTGATTCTATTTTCAGGGATAATGAGAAGCATTGCCAGCCTCTTTCTTAGGTTTCAGTCAGAGCAGGGCTTTGTTTTATTTAGCTAGGCTGGGATAGCTGGTATCTGGGAGATGCAGAGAAAAGACAGTGGGGTTTGCACAGCACACACTGAATCACAAATTAGGGAGCTTTGTTGTAGTTGAGTATTTTATCTAAATTCACCCTGATTTCAGTCATCGTCCAGTGAGTTTACAGACCTAGAAAGTACATCTAATTGATGAATGGTTATTAGTCACTGAGAAATGTGTCATATGAACAATATTTCAATATCATGTATTCTTGCACAAGAGTACAATATTTGGGAGCTATGAAAAAAGCAACTTTCTTGAGAGTTTTTGCCTTGAAGTCCTTTCTGTCTGCCTTAAAATACTAACAGAGGCCGTGTAAGTGGTGTCCAGTCTCATGTCTGACTTGGGCACGGTGCTCATCTCTTCTTGGCCATCAGAGCCAGCATTGTCCAAAGACAATTTCCATGGTCATGTGACCAGCATGAGTATATGCCAAAAGTTCCTGGAATGCTCTTCCCTTCCCACTGAAGTGATACCTATTCATCTACTTGCATTAGCATGCTTTCAAACTTCTAGGGCACACACACATACCCTGCTAGGTGTGTAGTACAGGTAATTCTCGAATTATGACCACAATCGAGCCCAAAATTTCTGTTGTCACGTGAGAATCACTTGAGTGTTTATATGACCTTTCTTGCCACAGTGGTTAAGTGAATCACTGCAGTTGACAAGTCAGCAACCTGGCTGTTAAGTGAATCCGGCTTCCCCATTGATTTTTGCTTTGTCGCAAAAGGGGATCACATGACCCTGCGACACCATAAGTATGAATCAGTTACCAATCATCTGAATTTTGATCACATGATCATGGAAATGCTGCAAAGTTTGTAACTGTGAAAAATGGTCATAAGGCACTTTTTCAGTGCCGTTGTAACTTTGAACTGTCACTAAATGAACTGTTGTAAGTCAAGGACTACCCATAGAAATGCCCAGCAATCCCTATGCACACATTACTCACTTAATATAGCTCATCTGATAAACAGTACACATACTGTATGTGGTATATGCATGCTCAAATGAACCAGCAATAGTGCTCAGTGGCACTCGGATTAAATCAAGATACTTTGGCTCTGACAAAGATTGGAGGGATAATCTTATTAATCCAAACATTTAACTTTTGTAGGAAAATAAAGCTCATAAACCGTAACATATCAAATGGATGGTAAACTATTAGAAAAGCCTGCAAACAGATAGATTAGAAGCAATCAGAACTACCTTTGATTGTGTTATTGCATCCTACTTTCTTCTCATGTGGCATTCCTTACAGTTCCCCTCACTGTCTTGTCTTTTCGATGGAAATAACAACACATTTAACAGTACAATTACACAGAATCAGTCTGTCACACACTTTCCATTCCATAAAGAGGAACACAAGAATGTGTGTCTAACCCTAGAACAGCGTCCTCCATTTTAATTCCTCCAGATGTTTTTGGTATAATATTCTCATTGGTAAGAGTGGTAAAGATGCTAATCCTTGTTTCATAATTTGTCCAAGACCCTAGCCTGACATACTAGAGGCAGAATAATACATAGGGAAGGGGATCCTAAATGATATTGAAACAACATTTATACTATGCGAACCGTTTGAACATTTTCTATATTACAGCTAATCCTTGATTTATAACTGGTCTCCTAGTGACTGTTTGAAGTTACGACAGACCTCCCTTGAGTACTTATAACCCAGATTCAAAGTCCCAACGCTCTCCCCCATTCCTGGAATCACGTGATCATACTTGAAGGGCCCGGCAACATTTACAGCCATTTGTAACCTCCCACATTCATGTGGCTGAGGTTTACAACAGTTTTGCCTAAAACTGGCATTTACGTTTGGTTTTCGGAACAACCGGCCCATAGGGAACCATTGGTTTTCTTAAAGTCCATGGTGTTCACTTAATAACTGCTGCAAAAAAAGATCATAAAATCAGGTCAGTCACGTGGATGACCCTATTTATGATAGTTGTGAATTACAACTGTGATGGGCAGGCTCTGTTATATCATAATTCTAGGGTTTATCTGTATTGGCACTGTCCAGAAATACAGTGGGCTGAAAGCATTTTCATCGTAATTGAAAATAATATCGTTAAATATTTAGTTTTATTTTTTTTCTGCATTAAATAATGAGGCAAGTATGAATTTTGATGCTCTGTAATAGCAATAACACTTAGACTTACATACCGCTTTACATCCCTCTCTAAGCAGTTTACAGAGTCAGCATATTGCCCCCAACAATCTGGGTCCTCATTTTACCTACCTCAGAAGGATGGAAGGCTGAGTCAACCTTGAGCCTGGTGGGATTCGATCTGCCAAATTCTGTCAGCAGAAGTAGCCTGCAGAAGTAGCCTGCACCATTATCCAGTCCAATCCAGCTGATCCTGCCTTTCTTTGCTGTATATCCTGATTATTTGTCTGTGCTAAGACAAGTGGATATGAGTTGTTTCTCTTTCCCCAAACCTCATACTACCCTGATATCAACTTGTCCTGTTTTAAAATTTATTTATTTGCCTATTGAGGTATCTTTTTTTTTTTGTAAATTTTATTTGAGTTTTCACAGAGAAAAAAAATACAAATAAAACATCTTTTTTGAAAGTAGCGTAATCCCGGGTTTACATTTCTTCGTACAGACACAAATTCAGGTTCATGCTCATTTTTATATTCTATTCCATATCTTATTACTATTTTACATTTTCTGCATAGCTTCTCCCCTCTTTTAATTTTCTCAATTTTATTTTAATTATCTCATCTCAATTCAGATCATTATATTTATATTTTTTGTCTGTCCTGTTTCAATTATCTATTATCTTTTCTTATTAAACAAAATTTCTCCTGTAGTTACTGATTGGAGTATGACGCCTTTATATCTTTTCCCTAAAGTTGTAACATTCAATATAATACATAACGTCCATTCGTATTCTGCTTGGTACATTCTTAAATACACATTGTATTCTTAAAAAAAGAAAAAATTATAAATGTATATAATTAAAACAACATTCCATTCCAATTCAATTCTGTCATTAACATTAATATTCATTAAAGCCTTAACATCTTTAACATTACTTTTCAATTAAATATATTTCTGTGGGAACAATTATAAGCTTTCCATAGTTAGTTCCCCCCCCCTTCACTTATATTTTATAAAACATTAGCTAATTAAAACGTTCCATTCCTTCCTAATTCAATTTTCTCATTTATTTTATTTCACTTATTTTATTCACAAACATTTCATTAATTACACTATTTTATCCCTCATTTTAATCATACGTTGTTTCCAATTTTCTAAAGTTATTTCTATTACTAGTATAACAATACAAATCTTATGTACCTTTATAGAATCCCTTTTTCAGTTAGATTTTCACCCATTATCTCTAAATAGGTCCTGTTTCTCTATATCTTGCTCCAGTCCTTTGTAACTTCTTTTCCTTTCCTTCTTCCTCCTCTCTCCCCTTTTTACCCCCTTGTCTCTCTACCTCTATTTCTCTCTTCTGTATTCCCCTTTTCTGTTGCTTTCCAGTATTATACTTATTTTTCGAATTATTTTTCTTTTCTTTGGTTGTTTTTTTAAATCTTAAATTCTCCATTCTCTCTCCCCCTTTCCTTTTTCTTCCCCACATAAAATTGCTTGTTCATTAAAGATGGCTTCTTCTTTGTCCCAGTCTTCTTGTTTTGCAGTCTTTTCTTGTTGTTTCTCATAGTTTCAAACCTCCATTTCTAAGAATTGAAAAACGAAGCCAAAAGAACCCTTCCTTTCTTGTGCATCTTCTTTGTACTTTTTAAGTTCCATTTTCAATTCATCCAGAAGTGGTGCCATTGTGTAAATTTGTAAACAACCACCCGATTGATTTTAGTCATTCAAATATAATAACCAAGAATCCAAAGATCACCAAATAATCCAAATACATGCAAGCTGTTTCTCTTTTGCTCTTTTTTTTCACTTTCTCTTCCTGGGGTTTCTATTTAGTTGCAAAGTTTCAGTTAAAATGTATCTTTTAGAAGTCTTGTTGAAGTTTTACTGTAGATTCTTTTTAATTCCAGGCAGTCTCCTCCCTCTTCCAGATTCTGCCCTTATTCTTTTTCTCTCCCTTCCTGCTTATGAAAAAGAAAAATTTTAATGTCCAGAAATCTTTATTATCCCTTTGGCATTTTGTTTTATTTTCAGCTTAATTGCCTATTGATGTCAAAGCGGATTTTTCCGATTTCTTATTTAAGTCTCTTAGTTGTCAGTATAGGGAAGGAGAGAGAGAGAGAAAAAAGCCAAACCTTTCCCTTTTCACTTTCCTTCGCTGCTTCCGACTCTTCTTTGGGAGTGATGTTATTTTTTGTAAGTTTAAATTCCAGGGTACCTGAGTTGTTGCTTTTGCAATTTAACCCGGTCAGCCAAAACTTTCACTTCTTATCTTCCTCCTGCACATTCTTTTCCAGTTGAGTTCTCCTTTGTGGTGCCCATTTCTGACCACCGCTGCAACCGCCTTCGGGAAAGGGAGTAATGGCCAGCTGAGGAGGAGAGATGCAGCTCTCCTCGACCCTGCTGGCAGTCTCCCCCCTCTTCACCACCTCTACAGGGTGGCTTAGCCCCGAAACCAGACGGCTCGGGGCGCTCCAGCGGCAAGCCCAGAGAGAAACCATGCACGATCGCAGATTTCTGTCTGTCACCAAAGCCCTTCAAACCGGGAGTCGCCTATTGAGGTATCTTAATCAAGGCAGAAAGGGGGAAAAATTAGTGTAGAGTGCTGGATGCTCGAGGTGAAGATATTTTCTGTTAACTATTAGTAGCAAGTCTCAAGGACAAATTTGAGTAAGGCATAAAATGGAAGTTTGAAAAACAACAACCTTGCTCTCCCAGGATCCACATCAGAATTATTTCTCCAGTTCACCACCATTCATAAAGCTGCTAATTGTGTGTATGTTGCCTTGTCTGCTTGGGCTTTAAAATAAGTAATAGATGAATGCTGGGTGATTTTTAAATGAATTGGCATATTTAGAAACTAGGGCTATTTGACACATTGTTCAACTTTCCCATCAGATTCTATCAGAGTGACAGCTGCTCTTGACTATTATCCATTATTCCAAGAATGCCACATATTAATAGCTGTTTACCTTTTTAAATGGTCATTGTGGTGCCAGTTACCAGCAAGGGCAGCTTGATCAGAGCACTTGTGGAGTGCCACAAACCTTTTGTCCTTGCCTACATGTTATAATTGTAGGTTGTCTGTAGGAGACTGTTTAGATAGTGTTGGTTTAGCATAGGGAAGATTTAAGCTGAGATGCTGATTTACCTCCCACCTGGTGATATTCAGCAAGTTAATAGCTTACCTACCTCCCGGGTTTTTGGTGGGGGTGGTGGAAATTCAGTAGGCTGTCACAAGTTGGTTTTTGGGGGTGGGGGTGGGGGCAGAATTGAATGAAAATAAAATAGTTTGTTATGGTTTTCAGATGAATGGTATTGTTCACCGGTATTGATTATTTGATTGATTTTAGTAGTTGGGATAAGGATCAACTCTTTCTGATCTCTTATAACTTTTGTTTTAAAAGCCTTAGTGATTATCTTTGGTAGGATTACTTCTCATTTGACAAGCCTATAATGTAGTTCAGCCTAGAGCTGCAGTCACCTCTACCTGTGAGTAAGTCAAGCCAAAGTAAGTTGGATTGATTTATGTGTAAACATCTTTCCATTTAACAAATCACTTGTTCTCCATGGGAGATAAGGAATTCCATGCAGGCAAGAGACCCCTTTCTCCATCATTCCTTGCCATTCTCCTTCATTTCCATATTGAGAAGAAAAAAAAATTACTCTTCAGATCTGTAATTTGCTTCTGTATTAATAAATGATGGTCCTTGGTGCTCTCTGAGCTTGTTTTCTTGCAGGCGTTTTATTACCCAAATTAGGTAATAATCATCAGTGCACTGTAAGAAAAATCTGCAAGAAAACAACCAAGCTCAAGGAAAAACCAGCAACTCTTCATTTCAATCATGAGTTGCAAGTTTTCTCCTTTATAGGTTCACAGATTGTTCATGCTGATTTAGGGAAAGTGAGGGCTTCATTTTTACAGCTCTGAAAATGTAGGTTAGTAGTCTCTTAAAATGCCAAGGGGGGGAAAAAGGCAAGAGATGAATTGCAATTTGAGGCATCAGTTGGGTTTATGCATACACATAGAGCTTGGCGTTTCTAGCAGGGCTCCCATTTTATTTCTTTTTTTGATGACAAATGATACCACTCTATCATCTGTCTGTCTGCTGCCCCCATAAAGACTATTTATTGAAAGCTATCTTCTAAAATTAAATGAAATTGCAGTTTCATACTGACATCATTGTAATCAATAGGATATATGTGTATAAATAGGGCAGGGCATAAATGCCTTATTTGGCATCTTTAAATAAGGTTGGGGATGAAAATGACATTGTTGGATGGTTTTGAACGTATTCTGCCAAGGTGGCTGCTGGCTGAGATCTCAGGTTTTGTGACATTTTTATTGTTATAGAGAATCTCTTTGATCTCTGCAGTCTTGTTGGGTCTGCCATCAAAGGAAGCAGCACCCAGCTTTGCCCCAATTACTACCTAAATAGAAGATATACATGGCTGTTGATTCCCTGGTTAATGGTTCCCAAATGATGCTGGCAAATCCAGTTGAACTCCCACTCAGCTAGTAGGGGACCAACTGCACTCTGCCTGAAAACCCACTTTTTATAAATTCTCTCTTGTTGTGATCTTGTGGCTTCAGTTTATGGAAGCACATTTAATTGCAGATGGACAGAAATGAATTTACATTTTGCTCAGATTGTAAATGCCATCTCCTTATCTGCATTTAATATAGGTCAACATTACCCAGCCTGTGTATCCTCCAGAATGCTGGACTTGGGGGTGGGAATGCATATCCCATAATTCTCTAGCCAGGCAGGCTATATCTGAGGTTCATCCAGGTGAAGACGCTCTTTGACCAATGTTTGTCGAAGAAGAGTTAAAACTTGACATCTTTTTACCAGCCACCAGAATTATGCAAGAGGTTCAGGATTCTTTTTATTTGCACACTAACAGAATGGAATCACATCCACCCAAAATCAGCTGGCAAAAGAACTATTGTGTTAAAAATAGGGCTGTAGGAAGAAAAAGCCATGCCGTTGGGTGGTGTCTCAGAAAGTTGCTGACTGCTCCCTTCGGAGTCCCTTTCCCGCTCCCTTTTGCTCGCATGATCCAGAGAGCAAGGCAGGCAGCCCACCCTATTCTTCCCAGAGCACATAGGCCAAAAGATACAGCCACTGTGGTACAGTGGTTAGAAACACTGGTTTGCATGTTTTCCATGCCAGTGTTTTTAAAAAAATAACAATAACCCCAACAGGGTGGAAGCTGTATTGAACTCAGCGGCACTTACCTCTGAATAAACATGGGTTGTGTTATGTCCTGAGAACTCTAGGAGTTCTCACTCAGGTCCACTCACTTTGTGTGGGCGTTATTCCCCCATTCCCAGCAGCCAGCTATAAAAGCAGGCTGCGGGGTCCAACCAGTTGCTGATTGCTGCGAGCCAGTTCCAGGCGTGGCAAGCACGGTCAGCCCTTTATTGTAAAATAAAGTATTGTTGAACTCATGCTCTGGTTCAGCCTCTCATTGCTCAAACTTAACACTGGCGACGAGGATGGGATGGCTACCAGAAGCACCATGCAACCGCTGAGTCACTAGCCACCGATCCGCAGCCCAGAGAGAGCGATCGGCTGGCGATAAGGGAAACGCTGATCCGCAGCCAGAGAGAGCGGTCAGCCAACAAAACGAGCGATCAAAAAGAGCAAACGCTGATCCGCAGCCAGAGAAAGCGGTCTGGTTCAAAAAGTTAGAAGTGTCTGTAGCCGCTTGTTAGCCCCGCTACGGGGAAAGTGAAGCGCTGCGAGCCGCAGCCGCTCTGTATTTGGCGCGAAATTCAAACGGGTGTCATTTGAATTTCGAGCCAGTAGGAGACACAGCACAGCGCTGTAGGAAGTCACTAACGCCCACTTTTGGCGCGAATCAAGACACCTCCAACGGCTAGCAGCCAACGTGGTAACCCAGAGAGAAAAAGAGAGGGTAGCAAAAAAACCTCTCCAGAGCTGATATCACTAGTAACTCACGAGCGCCCGTTGTCCCAGAGAGATTTTTTCCGCAGGTAGCCCAGCCGTTCCAGCACCATGAGTTCCAACCCAGTATTCCCGGCGTTTAAACCAGACGAAGAGAAGTGGGAATCGTATAAGAACCGCTTCAATCATTACATAGATGCGGTCGGCCTGGCGGATGCGGGAGAGCATCGGAAAAATCCTATTTCCTAATCTACTGCTTAGCCACCGTTGCATTTATACCGCCGCAGCACTCGTGGCGCCGAGAGAATTGAAAACGTTCCGTGGTCCGAGTTGCTTGAGATCCTCACTAACCACTACGCTCCCAGGCCTTCACAAATCGCCAGGAGGTTCACGTTCCGTATGAGGAAGCAATCAAGTAAGGAGACCATCAATCAATATATGGCCGCCTCAGAACAGCAGCCCTGCACTGCGGGTTTGGAACATACCTGGAGGACATGCTCCTCGATCAATTAGTTTGTGGGGTCAAGGATCTCAACCTACAGAGGCGCCTGCTAGCAAAAGACCTCAACCTCGCGCAAGCGGTCGAGGAGGCCCTAGCAGCCGAGCTAGCAACGAACTCAGCCACCGAAATTCAGGGCCCAAGTGCCAAGTTGGCATCGTTCCCAGTCCATTCCGAAGAGGTGGAAGCGGAGGAAACCCACAACGATGAAAACGACGTCCACCGCCTCGCCAACGACAGACGATCGCAGGTAGGGGCCAAACAAGAATACACCGGTCCACCCAAGCACATCACACTGTGCCTAGCCTGTGGGGATCGCATCAAAGGGCCACCTGCAAGTTTAAAGGAGCCACTTGCAACAACTGCCATAAGAGGGGGCACATCGCGAGAGTCTGCCAAGCCCCTCAAAGCACTGCACACAGACCCCCGTCCTCGCACTCGGGACCACAGAGGCAAGTATTAAACTGTCGTACGCACCGCCTTGCCAGGCGTACTTGCCACACTGTTAGTAAAATTTCTCTCTCCGTTTCCCTAGAAGGTAAACCGTGCCACATGGAGGTTGACACAGGGTCAGCGCTCTCAATAATCTCGTGGAGCACCCTCAAGAGACTCCATCCCAGCCTATCTACTACCCGGCTTCAGAGATGCCAGTTCGGTCTGAAGGACTACCAGGGGAAGGCCATTCCCGTGATCGGCAGAGGCAAGTTCTTTGTCAGTTTTAGAGCTTTTAAAGGCCACCTACCTCTAGTGGTAGTTAACGGCAATCTACCCACCTTATTGGGGCTCGATTGGTTTCCCCACCTCGGCCTAGGGCTAACAGGAGTCCATGCTGTCTCAACCTCAGACACTGACTCCTTATTCGCTGACTACGCAGATGTGTTCAGCGAGGAGCTGGGGTGTTATAATGGAACCCCATCTCGTTCACCGTTGACCCCAGGCAGTCCCAATCAGATTAAAACCACGTAGAGTTCCATTTGCTATTCGACCAAAACTAGACGCTGAATTGGATAAACTACTAAAACAAGGGGTCATTGAGCCAACAGATTTCGCCAAGTGGGAGACGCCCATTGTCACACCCTTAAAAAGATGGTAGCCTGAGAATTTGCTCGGACTACAAGACAACAATCAATAAATATTTACAAGTTAGCGCCTACCCTGTGCCCGTCATTCAGCACTTATTACACACATTCGAGCCGGGCAGTATTTTTGCTAAATTGGACATGTCTCAAGCATATCAGCAGTTCCCTGTTGATAACCAAACAGCGGAACTTCAGACCATCGTCACTCACAGGGGTGCCTTCCGATGCAAGCGTCTCCAATTTGGCGTAAGTGTTGCCCAGGGTATTTTTCAATCCCTCATGGAGCGGATTTTACAGGGCCTCCCTGGTGTAGTACCCTACTTCGACGACATCTTGGTCCGGCCAGGGACAGACCCCAACTCTTCCAGAGAGTGCGAGCAGTGTTAGAGAGGTTCAGACAGCATGGCCTCAAGTTAAAAAAGAAAAATGCGCCATTGCCACTAGACAGGTGGACTTTCTGGGCTATAAAATTGACGCCTCTGGCATTCACCCCTGGAGTCCAAGGTTAGGGCAATCCACGAAGCTCCCACACCAACCTCCAAACGGAGCTACAAGCTTTCTTGGGGCTGCTGAACTTTTATGCATCCTTCTTGCCCCATAAAGCCTCAGTAGCCGAACCCCTACACAGATTACTAGACAAAAAGTCACCGTGGCACTGGGGGCACAAAGAAGACCAGGCGTTTAACGCCGTCAAATCACTACTTACGCCAGAGGCAGTGCTCATCCAATTCGACCCCAACCTTCCTTTAGTACTGGCAGCAGACGCATCCCCTTTTGGAATTGGGGCGGTCCTCAGTCACAGACTCCCCAATGGCGCCGAGGCCCCCATCGCCTTTTTCTCCAGGACGCTCTCGGCCACGGAGCGAAACTACAGCCAAATAGACAAGGAAGCCCTAGCAGCTGTTGCGGCCGTGAAAAAGTTTCACGAATTCCTTTTTGGCCACTTCTTGAACTGGTCACCGACCATAAGCCCCTCCTGGGCCTACTGGCCGCGACAAACAGACACCTCAAGTCCTTTCCCCTAGGATGACAAGGTGGACACTTTTCCTAGCGGCCTACTCATACAAACTTATTCACCGCCCGGGCAAGACTCTATCCCACGCCGACGCTCTCAGTCGCTGCCCCTTACCCGCTCCGGCTGAAGACCCAGCTCCTGTCAACGCCATTTTCGAAATCACCCAGTTGGACCTGCCCATCACCGCCCTTGACATCGCCGCTAAAACCAAGGCAGACCAAGCGCCGCCCAGGTGCTCGACTGGGTGAGGGAGGGTGGCCGGGAGGCAACGTTGATAACAAATTCGCACCCTTTAAGACTCGCATGCAGGAGCTGTCCAGTTTGCAGGGTTGTCTACTGTGGGGCACTCGAGTGGTCATTCCGACCTCGCTGCGCACCCGAGTCCTGGAGGCGTTGCACGAGGGACACCCGGCATCGTGAGAATGAAGTCATTAGCACGCAGCTACGTGTGGTGGCCGGGTCTAGACGAGGACATTGTCAATTGGGTAAGTTCCTGCAGCATTTGCCAGGAATCCCGTCCTGCTCCCCCATCGCCACCCCTACCAGATGGGAGAGCGCCAGCACCCTGGTCTAGAATCCATATCGATCTGGCCAGCCCGTGCATGGAAAGATGTTCCTAGTGGTCGTGGATGCTTATTCCAAATGGATAGACGTGGCACAGCTATCCACGACCACCACACTAGCAATCACCAACGTGTTAACGCGCCTGTTCGTTACACATGGACTACCCGACTCCATTGTCTCCGATAATGGCCCACAGTTCGCATCAGTAGAATTCAGCCGTTTTGCTGCCAACCTGGGCATTCGCCACATTTTCACAGCCCCATTTCACCCTGCCAGTAATGGGTTGGCTGAAAGGGCCGTCAGGACCACCAAAGAGGCCCTCGCTAGGTTTGGCAGGGATGACTGGCACCACAAACTCGCACGGTTCCTGATGAGCCAGCACTCAACCCCCTGTACAGTCACCAATAAGTCCCCAGCGGAACTTCTGATGGGCCGGCGCCTGAGGACTGTATTGGACAGACTGCACCCTCAATACTGCCCTGACTCTCCCCTCGCTTCTACTTCGGGGGTTAGACATTTTATGTTACAGGAGCCAGTATTCGCAAGGAATTTCGCTGGGGACCCACTTTGGATTCCAGGCGAGGTCATCGCCGTCACCGGCCGAGATCGTATAGGGTCAGGCTGGAGGATGGTTGAGTCTGGAGGAAACACATAGACCAGCTTAGAAGGCGCCCCAGCACCCTTGCCAACAAGAATCCAGAGTCTCCAGTCGAAGAGGAACCACCACATCCGTCGCCCAGCCACATCGCACCCAACGACCAGTCTGCACCAGCGGTCGCTCCGGTCAACCCAAACTCGGACAACAGCGCCCAGAGAGTTGACCAGCCTGATCCAACCCACGAGAGCTCGACCCCAGTAACCAACCCGGTGGTTTCCGAGGATGCCCAGTCCGGAGGGAGCGTTGGCGACACTATGCCGGCTCAACCGTCACAGACTGATACCGAACAGACAGACAATGTTCCCGAGCTGCGCCGTTCCGGGCGCCAACACAAACCCCCGTCTACCTCAAGGACTATGCATGTTCGCATCTGGGGGAAGGGGTGTTATGTCCTGAGAACTCTAGGAGTTCTCACTCAGGTCCACTCATTTTGTGTGGGCGTTATTCCCCCATTCCCATTGGTTGGTTCTCTCCAGCAGCCAGCTATAAAAGCAGGCTGCGGGGTCCAAACAGTTGCTGATTGCTGCGAGCCAGTTCCAGGCGTGGCAAGCACGGTCAGCCCTTTATTGTAAAATAAAGTATTGTTGCACTCATGCTCTGGTTCAGCCTCTCATTGCTCAAACTTAACAGGTTGGATTATGTCAGTAGGACTTGGCTATCAGGAATGGGTTGTCTCAGAATTGTTCTGATATTGCTACTTTTGAATGTTGCCCAGCTAGACTTTTTTCAACCCAAGAACAAAAATCACCTCTTGGCAAGAAACAAGAAATTCATGCTTATAGTGACATGTAAGTAGCAAAAGTAGGAAGCATCCGTTCTGACGTTGCACTGAAGTGATGGCTACAACAGGTACATATTTCTCTCGCATATACATCTTTCTCACTTACATAGATGCAGCTCCACCTCAGGGCATTCAGAATAGCAGCTCCACTATATCTGACTTTGCCTGCACCCGGCCTTTCCCTGCATGAGCCAGATTCAGAAGTCTTAACAGGACAGATTTAGCCTGCATCACGTTTTCCCATCCCTCTGCCCCAGAAGGGATCTTCCCAATGGGCTCTCGTGAAAACATTGAGCAATAGTCATCTTCACGAAGCAGCCCAACATCAGAGGGAGAGATGAATAGGTGGGCCATGTCATAGTAGCGCGTGTCAATTTTTTCAACTTTCAACTTCCAAACATTAGGGGTGCTCAAAAGTTGTGACATGCCTTAGGGGTTCTAAAGATTTTTGGTTACTTTAATGTAGATGTAGCTACATAAATATCATAACTTTTAATATTTTATTTGTTTCATTTTGTCATAGCTTTGCTGAGAGATGTCTGTTAACTACTTTCCAGTGGTTACCTCAATTCATCAGGCTGCTGAAGAAGGAGAAGCCAGAAGGAACTAGCTGTGGTCCTGGTTCCTTGTGCTGTTGTGACTGTACCTCCTCTCCGAATTGCTCTGGGGCCACCCACCGCAACCCTTTCCGCCTCCCTCTTTTCTTATCTTTAGTGCCTCTTACATTGTACGCTTAAGAACAGGGCAGTGGTAGTACGCTGCCAGTTCTGCTTGGTTCAATCGAACCAGTAGTATCAGCTGAGAGGAAGAAAAAAGCCTCCATCAGCTGAGAGGAGGAAGAAGAGAAAAGTCCAGAATCAGCCCTCCCACCTGCCCCTGCGTTCTTCTCAGCTGATTGGCGCTGCAGGAAAGCTGTGCACACAAATACCAAACTGGTAGTGGAACAGGTAGGATCCCACTGCTGGGAACAGGGTCTTTGGTTTTTATTGTAAATTAGAGCCCCTTTGCATAAAAGTAGGGAAAAGAAGTTTTAATTCTGTTCTGAAATAATAATAATCATCATCATCATCATCTGTGAGTTTAAGTCAAAAAGTAAATGACCTCATTGGGTTCGTGTTAGAACTGAATGACTTTTTGAAACATAGACTAGACCACAGTTTAGTCTTGATTTAGTAATCACGATTGGGGCCAGCAGCCTGGTCATTAAAACGACACTGCTAAGTGAAACTGCCGCTGTGCTTACAAATCTTACTTTAGTTGCCTTTGCTTTATTTACAGAAGAAGAATATAAGAAGAATATAAATGCTAAGACTCATCACAAAGTTGCTTCTTCATAGCTGTCATAATTGTGAATGATCTTGAGATGAGGCAGTCACTAAACAAGTATTATTTGGGGGGGAATTTCAGCCTCAATCCCCTTTGCCAGTTTTACTGAGTCTTGTCTGCCTAGCAGGTGGTAGAGATTAGAAACAACAACAGTATATTCAGACTGGCAGCATTATTCCATAAATACATCACCATGAGGCTTGTGGCTCCTCTGACTTTGCCACAATGCCGATCTTTGAATATACCACAGCTACCTTTCCATCCAATAGCAAATTTTGTGGCTGGCCTGGTCATAGGTTGCTGGTTCAGAGCACCAACATTTTACCAGGGGCTTGCCGGGTGCATTTAGTTCTGTGAGATTGCAGACTTGGGAGATGTCATGAAATGCAATGAAAGGCTCCAGCTGAGCCCTTCTATTATAACCCCCGCAGAGTCCTGGACTATACAAGCTTCAACCTCTACATACATATTTGGAGATGGGATGGAGGATGGAAGCAACCTTCTTTTAGAAGCCTGAGAAAGAAGAAGGTGGAGAAGAGGATTGCTTGCTTGTTTGTTTGATTGATTGATTCAGGAGATTTTGAGTTTTGGTATTGTTACACCAGTCAGTCTGCTGCTCTGGTTCTATTTGGGGAGAGCAATCTTTTTCACCAAGACAGAGGGGGCGACAGGCAATGCATTCCTCTTTCTTTAAATTTTTGTCCATTTTTTTCTTTGCATGTCTGTTTCCTTTCCACTCAACATTATCTACTGCACTTAAAATCTTGGACAATTCCCTCAAGCTTCCATGGTTCCTTTCTTTCTTATTTGGACTCACTGGACCATGATGCCCTGTGTAGCTTCCAGGCAAAGTTAATGCCCTTTGCTTGCTTGGTGAACTTTTGGCACACTGAAGAGATTCATCTCTGTAAGGAATCTTAAAAGTATATAGACTTCACCTCAGACCAGGACCTACAATATGTTATGCGTTGTTGTTTTTTCTTTAGAAGAATGAGCCCAGCGATTCACTAGGCGGCAGTTCAAATGTAGGGTCATTTGTTGTGCTGTATAAGTACAGATTTAGAAAGTTGAAAAATTGTTTAAGGTTAGAGGTCAGAGGGTGATATTGAGCTGCCTGAGCTGCTAGGAAAATGCAGAATTGCTTTCACGCAGAAACTTTTGTTCAGACTATGATAGGTGGCTTCTTTGGGTCTTAAATTTACTTTCCATTGTGGATGCTATCTTGCATGAAAAGCCATGTTGCTTCTAGATAAAGTAAAAATAACGAAATAGTGAAAAAAGTTTTTGGCAGAATGAAATGAAGAGACTGTGCTGTACACCTACTGTGTCTGCACATTTCAGAGAAAAATATCTACATATCCTGCTTCAGTTTCTATCTGATATTGTATTTCCTTGCTTAAGTTAGTCCATAAATTAAATTTTATACTGGGTGGAAGGTTCAATACCTTGAGAATTTAGTTTCACTGGAACGATAGTTTTGGAAGAAATGGGTGGTGTCTGGTGATATTGTAGAAACTGGGAGCTCACTGAAATTTCCAGTTGTTAAGAAGTAGAGTTGCAACATTCTGCATAAATCTTGTTCATCTTTTTCTGATTAGGACAATGCATTGCAAACTAAATGAATGTGTGCAGTTCCTTTGCATAAGAATTCAAATTATGTAAAAGAGTCAAAATCTTGGCTGCTGTGTATATTTATTTTGGATGTTGTTATGGTTTTTATAGTTTTGGAATTGTAAGCCACTCAGAGTCATTTAAGATGGGTGGCTATAGAGGTTGAATTAAAAAATGAAGTGAATAAATAAATACGAAACATAAATATATCTGGATTATATCACCATTCACGTTATTAAAATGAAGTAATTCCAGCAATAAGAATCATAAAATGGTAAGAGCTGGAAGGGATCTTAAAGATCATCTAGTTCAGTCTAACCAATGGAGGAATCCATTACTGCAGCATCCATGACAAATAGATTTTGACACCTCCAGCAAAGGACAGTCCATCCCCTTTCCAGGAACTCTCTTCCACTGTTGAACAGTTCTTACTATTAAGAATTTTCTCTGGTGCCCCATCAAAATCTGCATCCTTGTATTTTGCACCCATTGTTCCTGCTTCTGCTTTTGGTTTGTTCTTCATCCATTGTTCCATATCTTGAGATAGTCCAAACCAAGTTGGAACAAGGAGCTATTTTCCTAGATTTTTTTAAAAAAAATTGTTTACTTGTTTATTCATTGATAAAATGAATGGAAGAAAAAATACCATAATCTCCAACAAACAAAACATATGTTCAAGGCCTCAGATTGGGGAAGTCTGGTTTAGGAATTGGTTAACAAAATTATTTTATGCGCACATCCTGAAATCTTGACAGAAAACGCTTTTGTCCTCACAGGAGAATTTTGACTCTATGAGAAAGCTTATATGTGCTATCTATTTAAAAGGAGAAGGTATTTTAATATTTTATGATGCACTGCCTAGAGTTGTTCTCCGAGGGAAATGGGCAGTTCAAAAATGTTAAAAATAAATAAAAAATAAACAGATGTGGCAGTACACCTATGATATTTTAAATATGTGGACATTTGTCACCATTAACTGAAGGGATAACAGATTATTGACACCATGCATTTCTGGCATGGAAGAATTCGTTCTGATCATAATAGATATATTATGTGAGAGGTGGAGATGTAACATCTCAGATAATGTATGGCATCCTGCTGAATGGCCATTGATTGAAGCCCTATAAACTTGACACTGCATCCCAGCCAAATTAAGGCACGAGGGCATGAAAAAGCAAGAAAGACGGGCAAGCGCTTCAGATGTGCTAGATCCCTCCTCTTGGACATAAGGTTTGTGTTCACAAAGGGAAAGGGGAGATAGGTTTATTCACTGAGTTGAAGATTAATTTGGGGGCTAGATTGAAAAGGCTAGAAAGGAAACTCTGGGAGAGTTTCAGATCAATCTCTGTGTGAGGTAAGTTCTGTTGTGTAGTTCGGTTGTGTCAACGCATTTAGGCCACGGCTAGAAGAACCTGTCGATAATTGCATTTGGCTGCCCCTTCTGGGTTCAAAATATTCATATTTCAGATTGCAGGTTGTTATCTGAGGAACTTTCTTTTATCAACTAAGTTTTCCTGGGGAAAAGGGGGTTCAAAGTAAAATAAAGAAAGGTTGTTTAACGTGATCTATGCCAATGGTTTTCAAAAAAAATTCCACCCCTCCCATATCATATCTCATTCTCCCACAAATTTGTTGCAAACTCCAGATCTAACGTATTTTTGAAAGGGCCCAAGGGAGGAAAGGAAGCTGCTCAGGAAATGTTTTGAAATGGGAGAAATGGCAAGGAGGAAAAGGGTTACGGGCAAATGGAGTTTCGGGGGGAGGAAACTGAGTGCTATTTCCCTCTCTGCTTTTCCTTTCAAGAATCTCTTGTGAAAGGTGCTTTTATATTCAAAGAAAGGAGGTGGGGCATTAGCACATAACATATAGCAAGGTCTACGATGCTGCCCATTAAGATTTGGTATTCTGAAAGCCAGTATGCCTAATCATGGTTGCACTGCTAAGGCAGTTCCATTTTGGCGCTCTCTCTCTCTCTCTGTGTGTATGTGTGTGCTCTTTGTTGTGAGAATTGTGATGAATTGCAGCATGAGAAGGAGGGCTGTGCACGTTTCAGAAATCTTTCAGAAGTGCTTTGGGCTCTACCTGAGTATAAAACCTGCCTGCTATTAATTAAAGGCATAATGTCTTGGGGGTGGGAGGATTTTACATGAGCTGCATAATGAGGCTGGGTTTAATTAGTGGCAAAGAAATTCTGCAGTTATACGCGGACCAAAGTTCTTCTTCCAGACCATTTGGGAATTATTCATAGCCCTGATGAGAATAGTATTTTGTACAGAGTAACAACTTCCACAAGGAAGCATTTTAATCTGTCTATTGGCTTGTAGTGCTATAATGTTAGATACCAAAATAATAAAGTATGTCTGGATAATTCAGCCTCCAACGTAAGAGGGATGTTGTTTGAATGTGGGATAGTTTGGAAATTAATGAGTTTGTTTAGAGTCACAGAATTCCCTGTTCATTTGTAGAATAATCGTTTATTTTGTCAAAAGAGCCACCTGGAACTTTAAAAAAAAAAGCCTTACTGATTGCCTCATTTGTCTTTCCCTGTTTAGGGAAATCACTTTACTTGCTTCTAGTAAAATATGTGATCTACTGCTTCATTACAGTTGTGTCCAGATTGTTCTTCAGGCCACACTGCGGAATGAAGTGATGCATCTTTGTCTTCTTTTTTGTCGTATTAAAAATGCCCCATTTTTTTTCTAGATTAGTAAGATGCAGAAGATGGTGAACTTGAAAGAGGACAACATTACTATTATTAGTAGTAGTAGTAATGGAGTAGATTATCGATTAAAAGGATACAGTTTAGTCAATTTTTACAGATTTTAGTATTTGCATAAGAAATTCAGTATTGCTTGAACAGAATTAAATTAAACAGACCATTATGAAAGTAAAGAATGGGAAGAGAGGGTGACGGGGATGGAATTACAATAGTCCTCACTTAGTGACCATTTGAAGTTCTGACCTCCCATCCAAAAGCTACTTAAAACCCAGTTCTGGAATTCCAGCAGCAGCCAGTTTCAAGTAAAAAATGACTATAGGAATCCATTGATTTGTTGTACGACTACTACATTCGCTTTACAACTGCTTCAAAAAAGATAAGAAAATTGGGTTGGTCACATAGGTGCCTCATGACTTATGGCAGAAATTCCATGCTCCATTACAGTCATAAGTTGAGGACTACCTGTACTTAACTAGAATTCAGTGGTGGGAAATCCGAGATTGAAAAACACCAAGTCTTATTTCAACTCTCAATTGGTTGTTAAAGCGGCAAGCATCATAAACTCTCTCAAATAATGCAGAGGAATCGTTGACCTAGAAGACGTCAAAGATACATAGCTTTAAGATGATGGCATTTTTGTTTGAGATTATCTGAGATAACGGTCTTGTTTCTTCTCCACTTTCTCTCTCCTTCAGGAACCTTCTAAGAGCGGCACGAAGAATAGCATGGCAGAGGTCCTGTCTAGAGATGGGCAGCGCTAAGGAGACAGAGGCTCTGCAGTTGCTGAATCAAGAGGCTGTTTCAGAAGATGCTCACAAGCCCACCGGCAGCTCACCTTGTGGTTGTAGAAAAAACAGCTGCCTCCAAAACGTCAGCTGTGCAGGTGGAGATTTCACCATGAGGAACTGCTGTGTAAATGAACTCGGCCCCAAAGACAGCAGCCAAAAAGTCACCATGGTGGATAACCCAAACCAGAAAGAGAAGGCTCAAGCTGTAGATCCAAAACCTTCTGTAGATCTAGTGGCTGCTGCTGAGCCCCCTCTTCTAAAAGACACCGGGGTTGGAGGAACTCCCCCAGAAGCAAAAGGAGAAGCAGCAGCTTGCCACGAGTGGAAACAGAACAGTAAGCAGGAGGAGAAGACGGAGGAGATCTCAAAGCGCACAGTGACCATCTGCAGCCCCCTGGAAAAAAAAGTTAGCCCGGTTGCCGGGGAAGCATGTAGGCCTCTCCCAACAGAGCCCTGCCTCAAAGGACCCAATAAAGACTTATCCAGTACGCCAGCCTCCTTGAAACATGTTGCTTTTCTTGAACACACCACAGGTAAAACTGAGGAGGAACGTATCCAGATAAAAACAGTTCACTCCAAGGTGGGTTCAACACTTCCTGCATGCCTGCAAAACACGAGTCGAGGACAGCCTACTGCCTCTAAAGGAGATAAATCGCACATCAGCAGTGTTGTTTCTGAAGCTATGGAATGTGGGAAAGAAGATTCCAGAAGTCTCTTTGGGTCAGGAGCTCTGAAGGAGTCTATTCTGGAACCCTCTAAAGCTGAAACCACCTCAGAGAAACCTGTCGCAGCCAAGAATCCCTCGAGCGATACTGAGGAAACAAGGTTCCCTGTTGCAGAAACTCACCCGCCTGGAAGCTCCTATAAAGTGCCAGATGTCCTTGTCACCAGCATTTCTTATGAAGTCAAACATCAAGGCGCATCTGGCGAATTAGAATTAAACCCAGCTAAATCCACGGAAGAGAAAGCAGAGCACAGGGAACCAACAACCTCCAGCTGCAAAAGTCAGGACCAAGCTCCTGAAAAAAAAGTGGAAAGGATTAACATAGCTACAAGTGGGGGCCATTCAACCAATGAGGAGATGACATCTGTAGGACCTCTTGCCCAGACCTGCATTTTGGGAGTCACAACTCCCCAGCACGATGCTGGAACTCAGGTTGATAACCGGGTTTCTTTAGTGTCTGTAGCCATCAGCCCTATTAATCCACCTGATGGCTCTTCAGCTTTCCCATTTCATACGAGAGGTTTAGGGAGTTCTTCTCTGAAGAGTCCTGGTCCAGAGGTGAAACCCACAAAAAGGGATGTGCAGATGCAAGTGTCCATCCCAGTGGAAACCAGATCAGTGGCCACGGGACCTATGACTCCGGTAACCCAATCCCCTCAATCGTCCTATCCCGAAGTGTACATTAAAGGTGCAGAGGAAGAGACCTCAGAGCCAATACGGGAGGTCAGCTGGGATGAAAAGGGGATGACATGGGAAGTATATGGAGCCTCCATGGAGGTGGAAGTGCTGGGGATGGCCATACAGAAGCATCTGGAGAAGCAAATTGAAGAACATGGTCGGCAGATGGTGATGACTCCCCAAAGTACCCGCTCCAGTTCTGTCAAGGTTGCCACGCGCAAGGGTGAGGTCAAGAGGCAGCCCAGCGTGTTCAGGGCGCTCCTACAGAATGTACGACGGCCGCGCTGCTGCTCTCGTGGAGGCCCAGCTGTGGAGTGAAAAGTGTTCTTGTCATTTCCTTGGGTTTTTATTGTAGCTGGAAAATGCAAATATTAACGTAGTTTCTCAGGCAAGGGGGGAGGGAATGATCCCTTTTTAATATTTTGAAACTGTGATATTATGGCACCTCTATCTACTGCTCTTCAAGTGGCATAGTTTAAAAATGTTGGCCAAGTACTGAATTATAAGCTTGATAAATTTGGCTGGAGAGCTTTGAGCCCCACCCAGCAACAGGTGTTTTCATACACACCTGAAGAACTTACCCATTCCTGAGAGCAGTACACATTGCCAGAGTGCAATTTTCATGCTGGATGTGTAATCTTCACAATGACAAAATTCAAAGCTCTCAACAACCTATTTACTATAGGATGGAGATAATCCTTGGGATTTTGCTGCCCAGCTGATACAGCCTGATAGCCCACGTTCGTCATTTTAAAATAATCACACAGGAGATCACACTGAGATCTCTGAAACAAAGTCATCCAAGATACAAGGGAATGGAGTTGGCCATCTTTAAGTGTTTGGGATCTACAAACAGAAGAAGCCATCCATTTCAATGAAGCATGTTTTAAAACGACCACTGGGGTTTTCGCCACTCCAGGATTATTATTTTTTTTTTGGTCCTGTTGCTGAACCACTGAAAGACCAGTGACAGTGACAACTGGTTCACCCAGATAAGTATAGATCCATGTGCATGTAGGTTGCTCCAGTTGGAGATCTCCTAGTGCTATTGTCAGAAATTCTTATTTCCTTCCTTAGCAGGTGGTTGTTGTTGGTAGTCGTGGTACTAAGAAAAAGGCAGTAGTAATTAATAAAATAGTAGGCATAGTTGTCTGGATTCTTCCTCCTGTAACCTGGAGGATGCCATTATTTGATTCCATAACAGTCCGTGAATGCAGCAAAGTAGGAACCACAACTAAACATTGTCAGTTACAAATAAATCCACTTAACACACACATTGGATCTTTTAGCATACCAGAAATGTGCTTTTCACAGCTGTTAATGGTTAAGCTTTCTGGCTCTCCCTCGAAGTAACTCAGATGGGAAAGTGTTTTTCTAAAGAGAATGGAGCATGATGGAATGCTTACCATATGTGTGTAATATTTTGCATTTACTTTGATCCAAAGAAACCGAATCTGGGACCACATAAATGCAAATCTCAAATTCTAAGCATCACCATTTGGAAGGAACCTTATATTTCCTAGAGCGCATGCTGAATGGGCCAACATCATATTTTCAGTGCAAACATACTTCATCTAGTTCCTAAATCACTGGGGCTACCCTTTCCTTAATAACAAAGTAAACTCCTTTCTGATTTCAAATATATTTATCCACTTAGAATTGAATTAATTCCCCACCTTTCTGTTTACCATATTCAAGCACTTGAGGTGTCTTGCAGTTTAAAACTGCAGAATATTAAACATAATAAAACCCACACAATTAAACTCAAAATCATTTTTACTTAAATTAATTAATTGTTGAAAAACTGACGAACACAATGTTATTTTTTCCATTTATGGCTTTCTCTGAGAGTCTTATAGTAGAAGGCCCACCCACCCATCTGCCTGAGAAAGGCGCTTTTCCTGCTAATATAACTAACTGAGCGAGTTCAAAGCCGGAAAGGCAGTTCTTGATAGTTAGACATGGAAACCAGAGAAAAGGATTGAGTAGCCCCTTTGCCACTTAAAAATATTTTTTTAAAAAAATGTTTGGCTTCAAAGAGGATCAAGACTTAGTTCTTAGTGAATCAGTCCTCTGTCAAGGCTTGGTCCCAGTTTCTTTGCCATCAGTCATTTTCTTTGGTAAGTGTGCACATATTTCTCAAATGCGATTCCTCTCAACAGTAAAGCTGTCCCAATCCTTTGGAAATCTGTTTTGCTTCCGTACCCTCCAATGAGGGGGATAGCATGATAAGGAGAGGGCTGCGTAGGGGACAGAGGCTGCCTTTAGGCTAAGCAGAACAAGCTTATTTAGTGTTGTAAGCACCACGCATGTTGAGTATTTTCTCATGTGCCATTTTTAAAAAAATGATCGATGGGATAAGGACCAGCAGCCTTACTTCCTAGATTACTCACTGTTGTGCTGTTTCACCCCATAGATCCAAAACGGGACCTTTGTTTTGCTACAACAATCTTGCACAGCTATGCTTGTAAAGTCTTACCTCTTTGACAGAGCTTGGAAAGATCCAGTTCTTGAAGTCTTTGGAGATAACGTTGAGGAAGTTAGCTTTAGAGATGTACAGCTGATGGGGCAATTTTCACAATATAATGCAGAATGTCAACTCTGAAGCTCTATTTTCTTCACAATCCCCCCATTCTTTAGGAACTGAGGCCAAGCCAAAAAGTGTATGTATGGGAGCCTCTAATAATTCGGAGCCAAAACATTTATACCCTGAATATTTACACACTCTGCTCTTCAGTTTGTAGTTTATCAAAGGTCTCCCATCTTCAGCTTTCCTGTATCACATGTTATCTAGCTTATTAAATGACCATTCCCATCAGTTTAGCCACACTGATAGCAGGTGATAGGACGTGCAAACCAATACATCTAGAAGCCCTTTTCCAACAATGGTTTAGACAAGCAAAACCCTGTAATACTGTAGAAGAAGCCATGGCTGCTGCACTACTCATTTATTTGTCCATTCCACACAGACAAGTTTCCCTCCTGTCATGGTATTTTTCTTGCCAATAACTTTCCCCCACATCATCTCATATATCCAGGAAGTAAGCCAATGGAACAATTTCAAGCTAATCACCCAATTCATGAAGTATGATTCACATCTAGAGATATGCATCACTTTTGGATCTGAAAAAAATGGTGATGCGTAGTTGGCAGGGCACAGATGCCACACCTGTGGGTTTGCCACACCTGTGGGCACACATGCCATTTTTCTGGGTTTGCATGGTGGCCATACAATACTAGGAAAATATGGCTGACTTGAGGTATTTAGGCCAGCTCTAAAGCACCTTCCTGCATATTATTGATGACTCCTTAAAATATTTTCCTTGGTTACCATACAATACAAGCCCAGACGAAAGATGCAGTTGCTTTAAGGAGGGACTTTAAAGAAGAATGGTGTGCATGCCCATATCGACTCTGAAGCCACTTTTTAATTTATTTTGACAGCACCAAAACTGTAGACATAGTTTCTTTTTGTGTACAGACATTACCTTAGTATGAGTATGGGTTTACATTTGTTTTGTTTTGCACAGAAGGTAGGCAATTTAGAGCAGGCGTGTCCAACTGCTGCCCTGCAGGCTGCATGTAGCCTTGGACAGCTACTAATGTGGCCCCCAAAACTAAAGGAAGTTTGTTATTTATATACTATATTATATCTTTTATATGCGTCCCAAGACAATTCTCTTTACTCAATGCAGTCCAGGCAAGCTAAAAGGTTGGACATGCCTGATATAGGGTGATAGTTCAAAAGAAACTGAGCTATTCCTAAGGCAAAAGAAAAATGTAGATAAAATATTTCATCGCCCTCGGTCTGCATAGTATTAATAGCCTTCTCAGGCCTAATGTCTGTGCCTCTTGCAAGTCAAAACTTTATAGCCTAGATATTAAACTGATGGTGGGTTCTCTATGTGGGCTTGGATCCCTTGTAGCATGACTGGCTAGCAAGCATCGCTGAGGCCCATGGATGTTGTTTTAGACCCCCACGCCAGGGTCCTGAGAGCACCAACCAATCCATTTGCCTGAGAAACTAATCCTTGGGAAGAACTCATGTCTTGTGTGCAAATAGGCAGCTTGATGTGCATCTTGTGTGCACTTGAATGCATGTACATATGTATCTTCGCCTCTTTGCAGTCTCCACTGTTTTCTCTATAGAACAAAGAGGTCCATTGCCACCTGAAAATTGGCAAGTGTCATATTCCAGATTTTTTTTTTCCAAAGGGTTTGTGTGGGCTGAAATATTTTATTCATATGTGTCAGGATATGGGGGCTTTAAAAATGTTGTTTACTCTGGACCAAATTCTTGCTTTTTCTTGATGTTGCTGTTCCTCTTTTTTATCTCCTTCATTTTTCTTCTGTTACTAATATTTGTACTGGGAATTTGGGGTTTTGTACTTTTCCCGTAAATAGTCTAATCTGAGCAGAGCTGTGTCTGACAGGAATAACTGATAAATTGAAACGAGGATGGTAATGTGGGGAAGACCCAGTTTTTTCTTTTTGATGGTAGTTTTCCAGATAGCTACATCAACTATAGTTTCAAAGGAGCTTCCAGTGGAAAATATAGTGCCAAAAATCTATTTTTAATTGAGTAGAAGAATGTTATCCTAACTTTTGTCAGAAAATAACATTTTCATTTTCACTTACTATTGTGATTTTTTGTCCCCTGTCTGGGCTGTGCTACTTAGCTGTTGTTAAAAGGAAAAAATGAACAGATCAAGTTTGCTCATCATGAAAAGTAAGCAAAGTTCTGCTGAATTTTCTTCTTCAGGAAGCCCTGCCATGAGAAAAGGGGAACATTGACCATTATCCTCTGAATGCAGATGAACTCCCCAAAGGAAAGACTTTCTGTATCTCTTTACACACAGTTGATTGACAACATGCAGCACTCATTCATTTATTCAAGACTGTGAATGGATTGGCTCTTCCTTCCTTCCCTCCCTCCCTCCTTCCTTCCCTCCCTCCCTCCCTCCCTCCCTCCCTCCCTCCCTCCCTCCCTCCCTCCTTCCTTCCTTCCTTCCTTCCTTCCTTCCTTCCTTCCTTCCTTCCTTCCTTCCCTCCCTACTTACCTAAAATATCCATTTGTTTTGCAGTGTTACATGGTTAAGGAGTCCTACTTTAACTCCTGGCTGGAGTGTAAAAATCTATTCACCGAACCCTCAAAACCCAGGCTGCATTGTGTTCCCATGATGCAAGGGTGTCCTTTTGATGACTGAGAAACGCTTTCTGAATGTTGCCTTTTGTCCAAACAATGAAGATTAACTCATTTCAGAATTGGGTGGGTGGGTGGTATTATTCATCTCTAAGTAGCTTTTAAAAACTTTGTAAACAATGCAAGCATATGAATGGTTTGGCTGTCTGCTATTCTGCACAAGAGAGAGAAGAAATCTATGTCAGGTTTCTCCAACCCAGTGTTCTCCAGACATGCCGGACTAAACCGCCTATCATCTCCAGCTAGCGTTGCTCTTGGAGGGCGTCTGGCTGATGGAAAAGTTTAGGCTCGTAACGGCTTTTAGCAGGCATTTGCTGAAGTACAAATGTTAGCACTAGGTTTGATACACAGGGAAATGTTGAATTACTGCACTGACTTAGCAACAACACTGCCTGCATAAAGCTACACCTAAAGTGTATCGGGTTGGCAAGCTCTCCTCCACACATTAAGCAGGCCCTTCGGAAGACCTGCTGGAGGATGGACTTAACCCTTCCGCCAGCTGCATTCCTAGGTTCCCAGAGTGCTCAGTGTTCACAAGTAGCCTTCCAGATGCAGAGCCAGGTTGTTTTGAGGTTTCACTTGCCTTGCAGGCCAAAGGGCATAGCCCGGAGAGCACAGTGTCATTGCTACCAGCACATTCAGCTGAGACTCAGGCATGCAAGAGAAGACTTGGGGAGAGGCATCCAGCCTGGACATACAAGCATTTGTGGTGAAATCTACAAACCCTGCCGCACTATGCCTAGAATGGGAAGTGCTGCTGAGGCTCTGGACAATGGACTTTCTCCCTGCTCTCTCCTCACAATAGGGGGAAACCTACAGAACCCCTGAAGAACCTTCCCCCATCCTGCTTTGTGTGCTGTTCTCAGTATGGTGTTTACGTGCCATATGGATTTATAGTACCAAGCAATGCTGAATTGTTAAAGAGTAATTTTGCCTTCTGATTTCTCCCCTCCTCTTTCTTTATATCTTTAGGGTACTACTTGTAAACCTAACTGTTGGATAATAAAATTTTCTCCAAAATACCCAAACAAACCCAACACACCAACAGTTTCTGCTCAAAACGTTTTCTTTGTGTTTGTCAAGGGGTTGGGAGGAAAGGGGTGGTTTCCCTTTACTGGGCTGAAATTCTGAATCGTCTCCCTGCTGGGAATGGTGAAGGTTGGGTTGAAAGGCTCTCAAACGGGATCCCTTGGCAGGTTCTAGAAAGAGCTGGAGAACAATCATTTTTGCAACTTTCAAAAAAGAAGGTCTTAAAATTACAAGTTTATCCTCTGTTCAAGTCATACATTGCAAATGTCACACTTGTACTGTAGGACAGACCACGTTGACCAGCATTTCAAATTCATACAGACACCAAAAATGGATTGTTTCCATTTTCCTTGTACCTACAAGCTACACTGATAACCAGGGTAAAAAAAAAACCCAGAAGCATTTTCCTTTCTCCTTATAGTCAAATTAAAATACTAAACTAAGAAATATTCGTTTTCTTATGATACCCAAAGAGGAATTGTCTTATTTTATCTGGCATCATGCCTGCTGACCCACACATTGTTAGAGAGTCAAAAAGTGAAAGCATACATAAACACATACAGTAGTGCATGTTAGAAAATAAGGTGTGTTTGCTGCCATAGTTCTAGCTCATTTCCAAGCATCTTAATAAAGGTTTAGAGGTTTAGCATGAGAATAAAAAAAATTGATATTATCACTACTTTGTGCAGAATCTTTAAGAATGGGGGTGGGGGTGGGGGAAAACAATTGTGCTCTTTTCTTTTTAAAGATAACTGAGTTTTCCATGTAAACCACCATCTGGCCACCTTTGCTATGTAATAAAGTAGCAAGAGATCTCCAATAGTGAGATGGAATGACAAGAGCCTGCATAGTGAAGGTGTCTGCCCAGAGAATAATAGTGTCCATAAGTTAGTTGTGACTTCTACTGACTACATGGACAAACTCATGCTTCATTGGCCCAAAGTCATTCTGTCATACCCCATTAAAGCAGTATCAGAACTTTTAGCAACCAGTAACCAACTTCAGTATTTTCAAACATATCGTTACCACTATCTTCATACTAAACTTTTGTGTAGTAGCCACATGTATGGATTTCTAAGCCCACAGGATGTTGGACCTAATGGCCCAAGAAGCTCCTTTCAGTTCTCCGATTCCATGATCTTGTTCAGTTTGATCTTTGCTTCTGGTTTAGAGCAGATATGGTACAGTTGAAAGTGCAGGCCTTGAGTTAATTCAGGTCACAGAGAAGGGAATATCCCAATGTTTTAATAGTTTATTTTATTAGTATTTCAGTATCTTCAAGTCACAGCTGCTATACATTTGGGACATTGCTTTGCCAGAAGGAAATGGGCAGAGTCATAGTTCTGTAGTATTCAAGGAAGAGTTTCCAAAATCTAGAGATGGCTGCTTGGAGTTCCCTGGCTGCAGCGGCTTGTACTTCCTATGATTGTCTAAAGCAGCTTTCAAGGGCTCTTCCCGATTGCTTGTTTCTTGCTGAGCATCTGCTTTGTCCAGCTGTAAAATCGTATTTAAGAATTATTGTTTCTGTGGGTTACAAATGATGGATAACAATAGTTTTGGATCGCCACACAATAGAGACATCATATCCTAGGCTTTATTAGTCTGGATATTTTTTTTAAAAAATAGTCACATCCTGCACAGTTTTCTTCTACCCACCAGCTCACATCCTTACATATAGGAGCTGGAAGATACTTCTAACAGCAGATCTATAGCAGAAAAGTAGGATATACAATTTTTGAAGCTGCTTCTGTTGACTCACAAAACTCTTCCCTCATGGCACTCTCCAAGTAGACTGAGAGTGCATCTCCCAGAATCCCTAGCTTTTGTCCACACTAGTGACAAATGCTGGAATTTGTATTCCCAGCCCACCTGTAGGGTCCCAAGTTGGGGAAGGTTGTTAAGTATGTGAAAAGCATTTTCTTTGAGCGGGGGTTGATCCAGAACACTATGCTTCTGGAGCACAGCACAGATGAATGTGGGTCTTTCCACTCTGTTTTCAAATACATACTTGGCCATCTGGAACCCTTGTAAACAGCCAAGCACAATGTAGACTATGGCTGCGATTGTGTGAACACATGGCAGGCTTATTTCTCATGCCATTCCTTGTACAGACTGGAAAGGCCTAACAACAGAAGTGATAGAAAACTGAGCAGCACAAGCCCAAATTCTTCATGAAAATCAGATTATCAGTGAGGGGTGAACCAGAGAGATGGGTGTATGGATATATAGCTGCATCCTTACCAATAATTTCATCTTCATGAAGAAATTGAGATAAGCCACAAACTTTGTTCCAGTAGTGCTGGCTTTGTAAGTTACAGAAATCCAAAAGCAAACTATTGTTTATGATATGTTATGAACCAAACCACTAAAGTTTGCTCAGTGATCTGTAACTTAACCACAAAGTGTGAATCCATCTTATTTATCAGCCCTTAAGGTTTTAGTTAAGGAGACAGAGGTTCTGCCCGAAACAGAAAAAGCCTTCACAAACAAAGGACAGGACAGCAGATAATTTCCATTTGTCATTCTATGTGTTAATCACAAATCAAGCAGAAGGTGACAGCAGGGCTTGACTTACCACCCAGAAATGTAAAGATAATGCAACTCGGTTTTAATACTTTCTATATAGGAAAATATTACTTTTAAAAATCCCTTCTAAATATAAGAGGTTAACTTATTCTTATTAAAGCAAGTAATATATTTATTTGGAACAAAGGATACCCTACCCAAAAATACTCATCATGCAAAAAATGTGCAATAAAATTGTGACAGGTGTCTTACTTTCAGTTTAGCAGGAAATGAGTTGTGTGGGACATCATCAACCATGTTTTCATCCAGAGAGTTCAGGCTGTAATACAAAAAGCAGCTTGATTGGCCTAGGAACTCTTTATCATCTTTAGCTGCAAATCTCCATAACCCCATTATCGCCTTCCATTAGTTCTGGAAACCCCTATGGCTTCTAATTTTTAGCACATGTGGGTAATTTGACACCTCATTGACAAAAGTAATGGGGAGTTTCAAAGATATTTTAGGAACTGTATGAGATAAAGCTTTGAGTAAAGCAGTCCCATCAGCATAATTACAGTCTATTTGCATAGATGATTAATTAAAGATTAAATTCATTGTATTACCTGGCTACTTCAGAACTGGCATTTTCCTCAAAGCCAGAAGGATCCAAGGAGAAACCAAGCACAGGATTAGCCCTGCAAAAGAATGTTTTACACATGAATACACACACGCAATATATATTCTTATACCCAACAGAGAATGTCATAACACAGCATTTGGCATCTTGCAAAGATGCCCTACAGCTACACTTGTGTATGCCACTAATCAGGTGAAACTGCCAAGGTACCATACAAAGGATACTAAAACTTTAATTTTCCACAATGTTCCAAACAAGCAACTGCTATCCTAATTGTGCCCTCCTAAAACAGGTTTGAAGCGTCAGATTTCATATTTCCCAAAGACAGAAAGATGGTCTTCGATTTTTCTTGGGGACTTCTATAGTGTTTCAAGAGTAATTCAATAATTTCCAAGCTCTCCAGTTTTAATTACGTTCAGCTTTTTGTTCATTTGAAGATGCTATATAGCTTCAGCATATTCAAATTCAGCATAGGATCTGCCCAACAGAGTTTTCTAATTGAAAATTAGCAATGTGAAGGATTAGATGGTTTTCGGAGGTGGGAACTTAAAACTTATTCCATTTCACCCATCATAGCTCGCTTTCCCTTCCTCCACCCTCCCTCTCCATCTAATTTATATGGCCACCTATATCAATGACTTACTCTGTGTAGCAAACAAAAATGAAATAGAATAAAACTAATAACAAGACCTACAAAAATAAAAAATGCAGGCAACCAAGAAACCACAATCCAATCTAATGCAACCAAGAAGTGCATCCCTCCACAATTCAGGGCTTCTGTCACAAGCTATACCTGCTTCTTTCTAATGTAGCAAACCATTCCCTATGACCACATACCCTTCTGTATTATATTTATTGGTCCCAGGGATGGCAGATCCTTGCTGCGCTCCGTTGGCTGAGAAATGTGAAGCCACCTTCAAGGCTTTGAGTGCCTTCAACTTCCTCAAATAACTGCAAAAACAAAGTAAGTTTGTTTGTACCAAATTGACAAGCGGGTTGAAGGGAATTCTTAATAGTAGAAGAATAGACCATCCGAAGGAGGTTGCTGCACTGGCTTTTACAGCTGTGGAGCCAATATAGTATGGCAAAAGGGTTTAAAGCTTGTAGCCATGGGGAAAATTCTGGGTGCAATGAATTCACTCAAATTCTGATCAGGAATTGAAGAAAAAACATTGGTAAACTGGTGGGGAAGTTGTACCTTTTCCTCATGCCAATTATTGTCCCAGTCAGGATGAGGAGGAGGATGAAGACTGCTGCTGCCAACCCTATAATAATACCAAACAACTCCATCCCTTTCTCAGGTTCTTTCACATCCCCGGGACCCTGGGAACATACAAATGTGTTATAATAGCTCACTCGGTACAGAGTCCATTCTAGCCTTCCCCATCCTAAGGCTCCCCATATCAAATTGCAACTCACATTGTCTAAAGTCAGCAGAATCATACTGGTTGGGCACCATTGAAGCTATAGTCTAAACCAGGGGTGTCCAACCTTGGCAACTTTAAGGCCTGTGGACTTCAACTCCCAGAATTCCTCAGCCAGCAAAGCTGGAATTCTGGGAGTTGAAGTCCACAAATCTTAAAGTTGCCAAGATTGGACACCCCTGGTCTAAACATTAAGAAAATCCTAATTTTGGGAAGACCGATCTGTAGTACATAGGCTAATGCTAAAGATTATGCTGGGAAATTGGGGTGGGGGAAATCACAGAAATAGTGTTGTCAAGAAAATTGTGCCCATGGAGCCATTAGGTGCCAAGTTTGATTTGAGGAAGACTTTTTGTAGACAGAACCTCCCCATCCCAGCTACCCTGCAATCCTTTTGTATTACAATTCCATCATTGCCATCCAGTGTGGCTAATAAGAAGGGAATGTAAAAACTATAGCCTGGAGTTGCATATGTCCCATTGCTGGATGCCTATTTCTGCAGATGAAACTTTGGCTTCCCTTATACGGCTTCTCTCTTAGCTGCTTTGCTCACTTCTGGCACAAAATTACTGTCGTCCCTAGTCATATATCTTGCTACTTTCATTCCTACTTTTCTGTTTGGTTTTCAAATTCAACTCATCTCATTCAACTCAATGCATTAGAAGGATAAGGACTCTCACAATGACCAGCAAGCCAAGATTGATAAGTTGTTCCAACTGTTCCGGGTTTCTTCGAATGAGCCTGGAGGAAACATATTTTGAGGATGATTGTGAGGATGATTAGAAACACTACATTGCAGCTACAATAGAATTTAGTATGAGTTGTACTAAAAAAATGAACAAAAAGTCTATTCCTAACTTCTCACTTAATGCCTCTGCAGATCCTCCTGTGGGTTTTTTTGTGTGTGTGTCATTATGCTGAACTATCCACCAGCAATTGCTTTCTCAATCTCAATCTTCCTCTGCATTATTTTTCCTCTGTTTTCCACCAGACTTTCCTATTAGCTCCATATACACTGATACATTCAGATATTTTGCCCAGGCTGAAATTACATGGGGATAGAGAGAGAAGAACTAGGTTTGAAGGTGTGGGGTGGTTATTAGCTTAAATTATTGGGGATGGGAATGAGGGATAAGGTTTGCATCATTTAAAGGTCCTCACCTTTTCTTTTTATTTTGACCACTTCCTTTTCCAGTGTTGTCACACTAACAGCTGAACGGGCCAACCCAAATGGGATTTTTATTTGACCTCTGTTCCTTCCCTATTAGATTTAGAGCAATATGACACTTACATGAGCACCTGATCACCAGTGAGAGCTGTGCCATTCTTGTAAACAAAATAGGCATCCATTGCAGTGTTCTCTAAAGCCCTACAGAAGGTAAAAAGATATGTAAGATATACGGATGGAAGCAGGACCTTCTTAGGACCATGACCAATCCAAAAGCTATCTGAAAGGTATGGCTACCTCTCCAATCACCCTTAAAAAAAAAAGCATCCTAAGAAATCAGTGTTATAAAGGCAGCCTGATCATTTGTAAAAAAAATAACTAAACTACACTGCCCACCCAGATGCTAACTTCATGCCGAAATCTCAAAAGTCTCCTTCCATTTTCATATGTTCTACCGACACCATACAAACACCATCACATTCCTTGGAGTATGCCTGTGCTAGTTGCTGTAGCAAAAGATACCCCCAATATTTCAACATGCGTCCCCTCTTCCCTCACCAACCATTTTATATACTTTTTAACCC
The DNA here is from genome assembly GCF_049901715.1 of Pseudonaja textilis. Classification (NCBI taxonomy): domain Eukaryota; kingdom Metazoa; phylum Chordata; class Lepidosauria; order Squamata; family Elapidae; genus Pseudonaja; species Pseudonaja textilis. The sequence goes on from NC_141991.1 coordinate 66,546,212, forward strand.
CATTTACTTCCTCGTTACTATAGGTTCCCTCTGTTCAAATCACCTTTCAGATCTGGAGGTTGATGGATCATCTGTATAGATTGCCGTTATGTAGACTGTTGTTCCAGTTGCTTTGCTCAGAATTCTGAAAGCAGCATAAAAAAGGCACAGGTCTCATCAGCGTTCCATGCTAAGCAGCCCATACCATTGCACAGCAGGGAACCCAATTAATGTTCACAAATTGTAAAATAATCATTACTTAGTGTCGCTTCATTGTAAATTCCAATTGTCTCTGGTGTATGGCCTACCCTGCACCATTAAGTATGAGATACACATATCATTAGAGAGCCATCATTCAAAACCACATTTTAAATATGGAGACATGGGACTGGTGAATGTAATTTTGGGGGGAAAGGGCCAGCCATCTTTAGCAGCATCTCAAGGGATTCATAAGGCATTAACTCTGACCAAGAAACTTCTAGAATCCTGAATACACAATGTGCCTGCTACTCTGTCCTAGTCAAAAATTTTAACAGCTTAGATCCTTGAAATTGATAATCCCAGCAGTAACTATTTGCCTTCATTGCATACGTTTGGGTGCTCTTCTTCACACATTGCACTAAGGCATAATGTGCCTTGTCTCACCATGCTGTGTGAGCCCCCCATTGTGATTTCTCTAGCTTAGCACATTAGATGAAATTAAATAAATTGTAGTGCCTTCAGTAAACCAGAGTTAAGCATCTGGTATAGCGTGATATGTGAATTTAGCATTTGTTTTAAGAATGGCTTTGCCAAAGCTAAATGACACCTCCTTCACTTATGGCTGGGATGTTAAACTTGTGTCATCACAGCAGCATCACAACTTTTGTTAGGAATATGAGTCACCTAACAGCTATTTGGGTTAGAAATATATAAACCAGGATAAGCATTTTAAAACTGAAACTTTAAGAAAATGCAAAACTGTAATGCAGTGTGGTTTCTCAAACGGCCATAAGATGGAGCCAGAAACCTGGTTTGTCTTAGTCTGAGTCTCAGAAGAGAGTGTGAGTGTATCTGTTTCCTTCTGTTGGAAAGTATTGCTGTTCCTCCATTTCTTCTAATTGACTGAGATTACTGGATTTGATGTAAGTCTGATACTGAACTGTTTTTGACACTGGTATTTGATATTTGGATTATCCCTGGATTGAAAAACTGACTGATTTACCTGTGAATGACTTTTGGACTGCTTATTTTGGACTTTGCTTAAACCTTTCTGGAAGTAAAAACCTACATTTACTGTACAGTGTATCTGTGTACTGTGTGTGTATTATTCAAACACTTCTCTCAAATACGTCTCCCTGTATGCGCTCATTCTCCTAATGGAGAATTACCTCAACACTGATTATGGGCCAGGCCATACCAGGCTCAGATAACTGAGAGTTAGTGTGAATCCACAGTACTGTTATACAGACAGCTGTTTACTGTTTAATTGTGGTTTACTATCCTGATAAAGATGGCACAAGAAACTTCAACAAGTCTATCACTGATAACCCGGTTGGATGGAACAAACTATGTTTCCTGGTCTATGAAATGCAGTCTACTTCTGCGTAAAGAAGGTTTATGGAATGTAGTTCAAGACCCACCAGATGTAAATGCTTGGGATCCAGCTAATGAGGATGATGCCAAGAAGCTTGCTGACTTTAAACAGAACAATGAACGAGCTCTTTGTATAATTGGACTAACACTGAGTGACCAGCAACTAGTCCATATTCATGGAGAAGAGTCTGCTTCTAGGAGTTGGGAGAATTTGAAGAGGATTTATGTTCATGACAGTGTAGGTGTACACATACATCTTACACGTAAACTGTTTAGAGCACGTCTTCTGAAAGGTGGAGAAATGTTAGCTCATTTAAACTTCATGAAAAGAACTTTTCAAGAGCTACATGAAAAAGAACTGATATTTTCAGAGCTGCATCAAGTTTACAGCATTCTTTCCTCATTGGATGAAAGTTATGATGACTATGTATCTTCACTGGAAGTACTGCCCAAAGATAAACTGACATTGACTGACATAACTGGAAGATTGTTAGAAGAAGCAAGAAGACGGCTGGATAGGGACCAAATGAGGAAGGAACAACCACAAGAAGAGGATTTGTCTTCAACTGCCTATACTGTTAGGAAATGCTTTTCTTGTGGGGCTAAGGGACATATAGCTAGATTCTATAAGAAGGAAAAACAACAGCATACTAGTAATCACCAGAAGGCTAAGAAGAATGTTAGTTTAGCTATGTCTAACAATTCAAATAAAACAATGATTTGTGGGTTGTTGATAGTGGAGCATCACAATACATTACTAAAGATAGAAAAAGATTTGTAAAGATGTCCACGAGTAAACAACATGTATCATTGGCAAATGGATAGAAGATTAAAGCAACAGGTCAAGGTACTGCATATTGTTCTTGTATAAACAAACATTTAACTATGTTATATATACTTGAACTGAAATTTAATTTGCTATCAATAAAGGCTTTAGTTAATCTTGGTTATGTAGTAACCTTTAGGGGAGATAACTATATAATAGAGAAAGAGGGTAAAAGTATTACTGCTACTTTAAAAAATGATTTATATGCAATACATTGATGATCAGCTGAAGATGGCGAACTCAGTTTATAACAATGTTAAGCCACATGATGAATGTATACGTTTACAACATAGATGTCTAGGGCACATTAATTTCAAATGCTTAAACAAACTGTTGAATTGTCAGAGGGAGTAAAATTGAAACCCTGTAGCAAGTATTTACACTGTAATGCTTGTAGTCAAGAAAAGAGTAAGGTTACTCCTGCAAACAGACTGAATGGGTTTAAGACCAAAGAACCTTTAGAGGTTGTGTTTGCTGACATAATTGGTCCTAAGAAACCAAGTTTAGAAGGTGCCTGCTATATTTTGAGTATTATGGACCATTACGATACGGTTTCTGCTATCTTATGAAAAACAAAACAGAAACATTCCAACATTTCTTTAACTGGCTAAGGTTTGCCGAGAGAAAAATGAAAAGTAATTACTTTAGTAACTGATAATGGGATTGAGTTTGTTAACAAAAGATTCCAAACTATGCTGAAATTGGCTGGTGTTGAGCATAAACCTTCTGCACCTTACAGATCACCACATAACTCATTTATAGAATGAAGAGGGCAAACATTACAAGCCATGGCTCGCACTATGTTATCTGATTCAGGTTTACCTGAAACACTGTGGGGTGAGGCCATAAGGTGTAGTAACCATTTGTTGAACAATGTAGTTAATACAACAACTGATGAATTGCCATTCACTCGTTGGCATGGCAGAAAACCAAATTTAAGTTACCTACACACATTTGGAGCTCCAGCATGGGTGCATATTCCCTCACAAGTAAGACTGAAAGGGCAACATAGAGCTAAGAAGTTTTTTGTGGGTTACGAGGCCAACCATAGATCATTTAGATTCTGGGATCAAGGCACAGTTCATGTTTATTGTAGTGCTAGTGCAAAATTTCTAGAGCATGTTGGGTGGGATAAACTGGAACAGGAATCTAGCAATGATATTATTATTGACACCCAAATAGTCCCTAAAGATGATATCAGTAAACAACAAATAGCCATTAAAGAGGAGGAACAGGAGGAAGTAGGAGAACAGGCACAGGAGGAGGTAGAAGAACAGGAGCAGGTGGCACAGGAAAATCCACCAGTTAGCCGTGTGTTGCCAAGACGTTCAACCCGAGTAACACGACCACCTGATAGATATCAGGCTAGTGTTGTATGCCAAGTGAATACAGTTCCTAGTAACTATAGTGAACTAAAACTGTATCCTGCTAAGGATCAGGCTGCTTAGCAGAAAGCAATGGATAAGGAACTGGAATCATTAAAAACACTGGAGGTATACGAAAATGTTAAGTTACCATCAGGTAAACATGCCATAGGATTTAAATGGATCTATAAACTGAAGACAGATGTAGATGGGACTGTTACCCATAAAGCCAGGTTAATAGTACAAGGGTTTAATCAGACAGCAAATGACTATGATGAAGTGTTTGTACCTAGTCTGAAGGCTACTACATTAAGGGCAGCATTAGTGTGGGCAGCTAAGGAGAAATACATTGTAAATCATTTGGATGTAGAGACAGCATATCTGCATGCACCGTTGCAACACATTATATATTTAAAGAAACCTTTAGGTCTCAAAAATGATAATACTGATAACAATGATTGCTAGAAATTGAAAAAGAGTCTTTATGGCTTGAAACAATCAGGATATGAGTGGAACCAATGTATAGTTAAAGAATTAACTAAGATAGGCTTTGTAGCTGGCATGGCTGATCCATGTTTGTTTAAAAAGGAAAGTAATGGTATAGTGTCATTATAGTTATTATTTACTGATGATATAGCATTAATCACCAAAACTGAACAAGAAGCTACTGAGATAATTTCACTATTGGAAAATAAATTTAAGATAAAACAATTAGGAGAAATCAAACAATATCTTGGTTTAAAGATAGATAGAACTAGGGAACGATACAAGATCTCACAGGCAGATAAAATTAACCAATTACTAAAAAGTTTTAAAATGGAACTTTGTAAGCCGTCTAAAACACCATTGAGCCAGGAGTTTAGCCATAGTGATGTTCAAAGTCCTATTTTTGATAAGAACATTTATCAGTCTTTGATTGGTAGTTTATCTTATCTCAGTAATTGTTCAGGGCCAGATATTGCATACAGTGTTAATCAATTAGCGAGATTTAACGCTGAGCAACTGAAAGGCACTGGCAAGCTGCTAAACATGTGTTAAGATATCTAAAACAAACAATGCATTATGCATTGTATTTGGAGCCAAAAGATGCACTGAATTTAACTGCATATGCTGATGCAAGTTTTACTACAGACATAAATACACGAAAACCTACATCGGGTACTGCTGTATTATTGGGAAAAGCATTGATTGGATGGAGATCTATTAGAGAGAAACATCTAAGTTTGTCAACAATGGAGGCTGAATTCTCATGTTTGTCTTTAATATGTACAGATTTAGTTTTGTATAAACAATTATTAATTGATATGGGAATTAATGTAACAGATTCTATTGTTGTTTACGAAGATAACCAATCAGCAATACAGATGGCTTCAAATATTGCTGTTAAAACAAGAACAAAACACACAGATTTAAGATATTTGAATGTGAGTCAATGTGTGCAAAGTAAGATGATTAAGCTAGAATACTGTATGTTAGAAAACAATATAGCAGATCATTTTACAAAGGCCCAAGGCTCTATAAAGCATAAGGCTAGCTGTGAAGATTATTGACTTAGAATGTAAGGTTGTATATATTATCTTACGCAAAAGGGGAGAATGTTAGGTACATGAGTCACCTAACAGCTATTTGGGTTAGAAATATATAAACCAGGATAAACATTTTAAAACTTTAACTTTAAGAAAATGCAAAACTGTAATTAGGTGTGGTTTCTCAAACGGCCATAAGATGGAGCCAGAAACCTGGTTTGTCTTAGTCTGAGTCTCAGAAGAGAGTGTGAGTGTATCTCTGTTTCCTTCTGTTGGAAAGTATTGCCGTTCCTCCATTTCTTCTAATTGACTGATATTACTAGATTTAATGTAAGTCTGTTACTGAACTGTTTTTTGACACTGGACTTTGATATTTGGATTATCCCTGGATTGAAAACTGACTGATTTACTTGTGAATGACTTTGGATTGCTTATTTTGGACTTTGCTTAAGCCTTTCTTGAAGTAAAAACCTACATTTACTGTACAGTGTATCTGTGAACTGTGTGTGTATTATTCAAACACTTCTCTCAAATACGTCTCCCTGTATGCACTCATTCTCCTAACGGGGAATTACCTCAACAACTCCCCCCACTTTGCTAAACTGGGGATGGGTGTGACCAGCAGGTGATTCATCTGGCCCACGGCCCACGAGTTTGACAGCCCTGGCTTATGGAGTCAATGCCCACAAGAGTGTATGTGCACATCTACATACCATACTGCTTTCTTTGTACTTTATTTTTGACACCGTATTTTGCCTTGTTCTGCATAACAAGATGGACAGAAGCACCATATTGAGACAGTGATAGGTGAGAGGGTGCCATACCGTTTGATTTCATTTGAATTATCCTGCACTTCCTTTAAAGCGATGCTGAACTTTAGATTTATACGGTAACTCTTATCCACGCTGAAGATCTGGAGAAAGAGAGAAATGATCGTTCTCAGAGATCAGACATTATGAAAATTCTATCAATGGAAGTTGGTCAGGAGAGACAACAAACTTACATCCAGTGATGTGAAATTGCTCAGGGCTTGAGTTCCATTGTCTTTGGCTTCCACTTTCACCTGATATCGGCCTTTCAACATGCTGTTAAGGTTGCTTGCTATTCTGTAGGAACAGAAGGTGTTGCAGCATCAGAGATGCTTGTTCTTGGTCAAATTCTGCACTACCCTGAAGTAGACTTGCCCAGTCCCACCTCCATCTTGAAATATTTCTGCATTGGTAGAAGCTTTCATGCTTCTATTTCAAGTTTCAGGAGAGTTCAGCAGAAAACCAAATGAAGCATTTGCTAAATTGGAATCTTTAGCGTGGCATCAGAAAAAAGCTGGACATCACCAAAGACCACATCACAACAGATCCTGCTGATAACGTTTCAATAATTTAGAAGTTTGTTTTTCAGAAAATGATACAGTAAAAATGAAATTGTGTTAAATGCAATCAACTGTTATGAGAAGCCAGCAGGTGGTGATCTATGTTGTATGACGGGTGTCAAATTCGCGGCCCATGGGCCGGATGCATCACGTGCTGGCCCCACCCCTGGTTTAGCGAGGAGGGAAAAATTTCCTGATACATCACGGGATGCTGCCGTGATGATGTGAGTTTAACACCCCTGTTGTAAGAGCTACATCATACTATTAATCCATAATCTGGCTTATTATTTGATCAAAAGCATTCCATGTGAACACAGTGATTGCAATTTTCTAATCTGGGTTTAGTGTGTTCTGCTAACTATATCCAGATGGTCATTCAGCATGCATGACAGCCTCTCCTAATCATCTCCCCTCAGGAGCTGTAATCCTACATCCGGAGAGCACCAATTTAAAGTTGTTCCATGAAACCCAGGATCAGTGAAAACATTGAACCTTAAGTAGCTAAGTGATTACCTAAAGTTCTGCTCCTATTTAGCTGCTTTGAAAGCAAATCTCTCCTCCCTAACCAGTAGAAGTCTCCCAATGACCCCCAGGTATACATTCAAAGTATGTGTGTGGAAATAAAGCACTGCAGCAATCTATTGGTGCAAAAGCCAGCTCTTCCCCATAGCTTCTTGTCCTGCAAATTCCCATGGGTCTATTAAACATATCTACCCAAATATCCTCAATCACCTATTGATCAATACAAGGAAGTCAAGAGTGGGGGTTCTTAGTACACATGCCCTGCATTTACTCAATGTGACCACAACCATTTGGCAGCATTTTTAAAGCTTTCAAGCGAAGAAAACTCCATCACTTACAGGATGTTTCCCACAGAGACAGCCTTCTCCATTGTTTTTGCCACTTTGAAAACATCAGAAAACTTCTGTTCATGCCCATTGTCCTGGACGAAAACTACCTCGGAGATGCTAAATGTGATCACACCATTTTCATCTGAATCGGCATCCTTGGCCTGGAAGAGGGGGGAAAAAACATTGATGATGGACTTTGAAATATGATCAGATCCTGTCACACAGGTTGGGAGCATCCTGTTTAATTTCTTTAAAAAAACCCAAAACAACTAGGAAATCTGTACAGCTAAATAAATAGGTATTCATAATCTTACCTTGACCACAGCCACAGACAGGTCTATGGGAGAGATTTCTGGGATTATTACTGCAATGAAATACCAGATACAGATCAGTAAATCCGAACAGCAAAAGGCAATAGGTCCTGCTCTGCTGTGAGGCCAAATCACATTATAATGGACCTGCTGTCATCTACTCCCAAGCTCTATCAATACCCATTGACCGGCTGTCAGTGTGGCATTCCTCTGCCCTAGCTAGACAGATGAATGTTCCCCTCATGATTGGCTAACATAAAGAGGAATGCATATATGGAAGGAAGTGATTGAAAGAAGCTTAATGAGAACTGCAATCAGCTAGGATAGAGAGGGATGCCCCTGCCTAGCAGAAATGTCTGTTTGAATGGGCTGAAGGGAATTCTTAAAGCACACTATCACCTATCTATTGGGGGGGAGGGCAGTGAGGCATACCATGGTTGCAACTGTCCTACGGCACTGCTCTTACCAAAAGTGTCATCGACAGGATAAAACTGGGGTGCGTTGTCATTTGCATCACCAATTAAGATGACCAGGGTCTCTGCAAAAAAAAAAAAAGCCAACAAATAGATTCCAGCCATTGATATGAAAACAGTGTTGTATATCTTCCTAGAAGCTGCACATTGGAGCCATAACCTTGTTCAGGCAGAACTAGTCACATTTCCCACCAATAGCACGTGTTGCTCTCTCATTTATACAACAGTGTGGATGCGGGTATTCCTCCAGCTGTGAAGTTATTAGGAGCAGATAATCTGTGGCGATGCTTTTTTGCAGCCACCTTTCTACTCCACCTTTCTAAGACACAGATATGACAGTGGCAATACCCTAAGATAGAGAAACAAGTCTGTGATTCATTTTGTCACCCGCTCTCTTTCTACTCTGGTAATCACTGAAGCAACGGACTCTTCAGGAAACAACTGAATGAAAAATTGCTGGTGATCTTCTACCGCCGCACTATAGAGAGTATTTTAACTTACTGCACCTCTGTATGGTTTGCCAATTGCACAGTGGGAGATAGGAAAGCACTCCAGAAGGTCAATGTCATTGCCCAGAAGATCATTGGTTGCCCTCTCCCCTCTTTGGAAGAGCTTTATAGCTCCCGCTGCCTTAAGAACGTTCAAAACATTCTCAAAGATCCATCTCATCCTGGGAACCCTTTTTCTGAACTATTACCATCTGGCAGACAGTACAGAATAATAAAAACAAGGACAAATAGGCCAAAAAACAGCTTCTATCCCAGAGCAGTAACTATATTGAATTCTACTGTACAGTGGAATACTACTGCAATATCAGGGGTTTTCAATTTAATTGTATAGAATGAAAAGGATGTGTGTTTCTGTTTTATTTTTATAGTTTTTTTATGTATAATGTATACTGAAGATGGCATTTAATTTCATTGTACGAGGTGCAATGACAATAAAGTAAAGCAAAGTAAACAATGGCCGAATCTTCCCTCTATTCCCTAATACCAAGGCCACCCACAGCAGCCTTCTCCAACATTATCCATACGTAACATGGTTAGTACATCTGGAGGCCAGCAGGCAAGAGTTATGGAAGGTATTGATGAAGACAGCTCAAGTGAATGTGGTTATGAGAGAGAACAATTAAAGAACAATTAAATTACTCCCGTTGAATTAATAAAAAATCCAGTAGAAAGGAAAAGTGGGACAGATAGAGGAAGGGTGTACATCTCACAGAATTAAAAAAAAAGTATTAAAGCAAGTGTTCTTTCAGGTACCTTACCATTTCTACTGTAGGGATTTCCTACTGCAGTGAACTCATCCTTAACACACAATGTGATTTCCACTTGGGTGCACAGTTCATAGTCTATATCTGAACTATTCACAAAAAGTGATCCATTGGCTACTAGGCGGAACCAGTGCTGACATATAGTGCCAACACTGCCTGTACTGTTGAAACATGCAACAGCTGTCTCCTGGAATACTAATGAGTGGTTGGTGTCCTTATCAGTAGCCTCCAGCTCAGCTACTAACGTATGTAGGTTTTCATTCTCTGTAACGTGAATCTTTTCTGGTGGAGATGGTACAATGGTTGGGGACTCATCATTGACATCTAGCACATACACCTTCACCATGGCAATGGCAGCTTTCATTGTTTCCCCTAAGTCTGAATTTTCAGCCCGTAGAATGAGATTGAAGAATTTCTCTTGCATTTGGTCATAGTCAAGAGCAATGTCTGGGTCTAGATACAATGTGCCCTGATACCAGCCAGATCCCTTGGCGCTGGAACGAATCAGAAAGTTGCTTGAGCCTGTGCTGCTATTAATGTAGAATGAAATACGGTTGTGAATTTGTGTTTGATCGGCATCTCTGGCTTCCACAACTCCCACCAAGGCACCTGAGATAGAATTGGAATATGAAAATTAAAATAATTGCAGAGTTAAACATATACCATCCTTCTACACCCAGATAAAAATAGTAGAGGTCTACAGATCCCTTGTAAATGGCAATGGTCCATTCAAGCAAATGCTATACTCTACCTCCAGTTTCATGCATTACTTAGCATTCCTACTATTGGTTCTCAAGAATCCTTTCATGCACTATTTGGTGATTTAAACTGACTCTTATTAGATTGGCTTTGAAAATGGCAGTTATAATCTAATAACACATAAATCACTTGGTTTGCACAGGTTGCCAAACTCTTGCGTTTTTGCTTAACCCTTGACTTGGTTTACAAAGCACAACCTAGCCTCTTTGGCTACAATTGAGAAAAGTGACAACAATCTTGTTTGCTGTTTTTCTGTCAACACATGAATATTGCAGTGTAGCAAATCAAAGCTGAAAAGTAAAGAAAAAGCTAAAGATTACTCAAACCCAGTCATATATGTGATGGGATGCATGTCATCTGCCTATTTTGCATCCCTATGTCAAATGCATTATTAGTGACAATTGTTAATCACCTTATCCCTTAAGATCTGTGCAGAATACCATATATTAAAACTTTGGGTAAACTTTGGAAGAATATCATCTGCCTCTATCTAGAACATCCTCTTCAAGAAAGGCTAAGATTAGTTTTAAAAAGCCTGGGAGGTTTTCCTCTCCCCAAACGATCAAAATAATGCAATCAATGAATGCTGATCTTTAGAGCTATAGATTGCTTGCTCCTATAATAGGTATCTAGGATCCAGAGCAAGAAAGTCCAGCTTCTGGTCTTGTTATAGGGGGGATTTGGGGAAAAGAACACTCAACTAGACTGCTGTCATCTGATCCAGAAGAGCTTTGTAGGTGGTTTGTTTAGCTCCTCACTTGGGATTTTTTTTTTGAGAGCCCAGTAGCTACATTTTTTGCTTCAGGTTACCCTTCAAGATAGTTTCTAGTTTTATTTTCAGTCCAGATCAAAGAGATTCAATGAATCATACCTTGCATGCCTTCAGAAACAGAGAATTCATAATTTGAACTGCTGAAGCTGGGTGGATTGTCATTTTCATCCTAAGGAGAGAAGTACTTAAGTTATGTGGTTGCGCCGTATAGAATTGAAACCCGATTACCAAAATTACTTGTCTGCAAAATAAAAGCAAATTTCATTTCTGGAGTATTTTACACACGCCCCCTTCTCCACCAGGCACTTTACCTAGAATAGAATTTAGGTAAGAATTTCACATTGCCACCACCTCTTTCTCCAACTGCTTTAGCTCAAATTCCTGGCAAAGAGCAATGGGATTACCTCCACAGTGATGGTGACATTAACAGTGGTGTTCAACTGAGGGATCCCCAAGTCTTCTATAAGTATTGTCACCACTATCTTCCCGTTGAGTTCTACAGGAATAGCTTCTCGGTCCAAGGGCCCTTTGCTGACTAGCTCTCCAGTATCTGGGTGAATAGTGAAGTTGTTGCTGAATTCGCCAGGCATAATTTCAAAATGCAAACGGCTATTATTGGTTTCTAGGTTATCCTGATCAGTGGCCTAGGAAAAGAATTGGGGAAAAAATTAATCTTACTTCTTACTCTTCCTTGTTCCAGTCAATATTAATAGTAAGATGAAACTTCTTCAACTGGATAATATAAATTGATGAAGATTCTCAGTCATCCAAGTAGAGTTGTCTGGAAGTTAAGTCGTGGCAACTGAACTTCTTTTCTTTGAGTTTGATAAATTTTGCTGCTTATCCAAGTAGCTTATTCAGTCTGGATCACCTTTACATGCATTTGGACATTCAGAACAGCCAATGAAGAAGCAAAAATAGGCACCCAACATGCCAAGAAAGTACCAGATTAGGAAAAAATTGACTTATACTAAGATGAAGATGAATATCCCATATTTACCTTGTATGGCAAGTCCCCACATTTTTCTATGGCAGCTCTATTTAGATTTGAAGATATTATTGGTCTTAGGCTTCTCAGTCTAAACTGTAACCCTGTGGTCATGCTGAGGGAGACCATCTAACTAATAATCAGGTCTGATTCTGCTTAATATTTTGTTAGATCAACCAAGATCACTTATACCTGCTATGACAATTTCAGGAACCAAGATGGAGATAGTTAGTACTTAAACTCCTTTTACCAGAATTCATGACATATTACTTCATAGACCGCATAGAGTATCAGACTGGAGATCCAGGCCTGGAAGAGGCCAAAACCTAATGCATATAACATACTAAGCCATGTTGTGAGTTTGTTTTTGGCTTGTTATATTGTGAGAACCAAGCCAATTTATGATTGACAAAGTAAGCCGTGGTTAAATTAGCAATGTCTTAATAGGATGTGTTGCTTCCCCAACCCAGGATGTACTTTAACAACCACATTATTATTTATTTATTTAGAGTATGGCATATCACACATGGACTACCAATAACAACCACAAAAAATAAAGTACAGTATGTTTGAAGTCAGTGTAATGCATGGATACCTGTGCAATTTTATCCAAAACTAGCTGTTCATTCAATCCACTATGGCACAACCAGCACAGATTATGGAAAGGACAATACCATGCTACATCAAAAACATTTCAGCTACAACCAATAGACTATTACAACTACACGGCATTTGTAGCACACAAACCAGCTAAAGCTCTCCAAAACATCTTAACTAAATCAAAGCAACCAAAAGTCCAAGAACAAAAACCAAGAGTTTTCTACAAGATACGATGCAAAGACTGTAACAGCCCCTATATAGGATGGGCAGGCAGAAGACTAGCACAGTGCATCCATAAAGTTGAGTTTTTCTGGAATGCTGACACACTAACTAGCAGTCAGAAGACACAATGACAACTCCTTAATTTAACAACACATGACAGATTCAACCACAGTTTTAACTTTGAAACTGTAAACATACTAGGCCAACCCATATCCAGACCCATATCCAAAACCAGGGGTGTCAAACTCATGGCCCGTTGGTTGGATGGGTCATGCACTAGCCACACCCACTCTTGATTTAGCAAAGGGGGGAAAGTCGCAATACATCATGTGATGACAACGTGCTAACTGAAGTTTAACACTCCTGCACTAGAGCGTTCCTGGAAGCTTGCATTCATGGAAATCTCCCATCAATAGATACATAAAGATAAACCATTTTTACATACCATTCAAAAGAGAAAATAAAGAAACAAAGGAGGAAACAAAAAAGAGCAAAACACATCCTTTCCAAGCAACACACAAGGACCAACACAAGACAAACAAACAAATCCACCAAACTGGCAATGCAAGATACCGTATATAAACCAGGAGCAAAATCCACCAAGGATTCTACAAGTCAATCTGTATCTTAAATAAATGGAAATCTCACACCTGTTTTAAACCTATGAATATAGTGGTTTGAGTGCTATGGGTTCTCATTTGCATGGAAAGAACTCCTATTTCTTTTAAACCCAAAGGTTAAATGACCTATAATTGTGGCATTCTGAAGTTCTTGTCTATATAAGGATTGAAAACGCCATCTTTAAAAAACACAAACGCTCAGAATATCACATTCCAATGCTCCATAATTTTGGAGTAGGACTGGAAGGAAACAGGACAGTCACAATTTGGTGAAATAATCTCAGCTTCAGGTAAACTTCCAAGTTTATAATCTATAATTAAATTATTACTTCTTCTAAGAAGCAAACTATTGCGTTTTGTTTTGCTTGAAAATGCCTATTAATCCAGTTTGGGAAATGTTCTAGTAGACAAAGGAAGCTGGCATTTTGGCTTTACCTGGATCTGGATAGGCTCCATGCTGTCGCCCTCAATGACCATGAAGTTGTAGGTACCTATCACAACCGGAGGATTGTTGTTGATGTCAATCACTGTGATCTCCAATTGGGTAGAACCGATCAGCCCACCACCATCCATTGCTTGCAAAGTGGCATAATAGATAGGGCGCATCCCCCAATTTATTTTACTGCCATTGGCCACAAATATTGTACCGTTCATTGAATTCACAGTGAAATCTGCCTGGCTGCAAAATAGATAAACAAGCATGACTTTAATTGCGTGATCACACTCACTTAGCAAGAAAACGGTGACGCATGCTCTTTCTATTCCTCTGCTAATTATTGCACTGTATATACTTACATGCTCTTAGGCAGTAACTGGTAGGTGATCTCTCCAAACTTTCCACTATCTGGATCAATGGCCTGCAAAAAAAAAGAAAGAAAGAAGAAGAAACAGTTAGTTTATCATGGGTTCTTCAGGATTTGAAGTCTGCAACTCAGGAAGGAGAGAATTGGGATATAAATAGGTTTCATTTCTACTAATAAATACTGTAATTGCTTTGAAGGAATTTATAGCAGATCTTAAAGCCAAATCATTTGTTGCTACATTTATAGAAGAAAAATGGAAATATATCTACAGTATGTGCAGGATAGAGAATCATTTTGGTGTAGGGGTTGGCATCAGTCTAGAAACCAGGAGACTGTGAGTTCTAGTCTTGTTTTAGGTCACAAACCATCTTAGTGACCTTGGGCTAGTCACTTTCTCTCAATCCTTGGAAGGAGGCAACGGCAAACCTTTCCAAGAAAACTACAGGGACTTTTCCAGAGAATTGGACATGACTAAATGGAAGGTTAAAGAAATATGCAGGTTGTGGAGAAACAAGGAGCATAATCAGTGGTGGGACTCAAATAATTTAACAACTGGTTCTCTGCCCTAATGATTTCTTCCAACAACCAGTTCACCAACAACCGGTTCTCCTGAAGCGGTGCGAACTGGTTGAATCCCACCACTGAGCATAATATCCTACGGGTGTAAAACAGCCATAAAGTCCTAGAGGTAATAGGCCCTTCTATCTCCATTGTCTTTAGCACCAAGAGTCCCAAAAGACATAGAGTTTTCTTACTGTAATATTAGAAGCTACAATGGAACCAGGCGGGCTGTCTTCCAATACCAAGAGCTTGTAATCAGTCTGTCTGAATTCAGGCCTGTGATCATTGATGTCAATAAGATGGATGGTCACCGTGGCAAAAGAACAGCAATCAACTCTCCTTCCACTAGTATCATTTGCTATAATCTGTTAGCATACAAAAGCATCAAATTAATAAACTCATCTCATGTATAAGAGTCACTGTATCAGTCAGATGGGTGGCATAGAAATTGAATGAATCAATGAATCAGTGAATCAATGAATAAAGGCTGATAACCAGAAGAGAATTTCCTTCAGGATGAATCTTACTGTCTCAGGTAGAAACAGGCATTCATGCACATTGTTTAGCCCATTAGCCCCTTTGAGGTAAGCAAGATCAAGAAACAGAAGAGATGCTGTGTCACTGGATAGAATTGTAACCACTCAATCTTATACCAAACAGAATCAAACCTGGTCCATCCCAGCCCTGAAAGGACCTAATGGTAAAGACTGCAATGACGACACCATTAAAGCCAACCTCGTTAACAAATTCTTTGGCTCAGTATTTGTAAACAGCAATGGATCATGCCCAGTATTTCCTAGTCAATCCACAGATAACTACAATGATCTAATACATATCGATTTTACAGAAGGTAATGTTGAAAAAGCACTATGCAATCTAAAACCATCTCCATCTATTGGACTGGACAGAATATGTGCCTACTTCTTAAAAAAGCTATCCACTGCCATAGCCGAACCTCTAAGCATAATCTTTGAAAAATCTTTCAGGACCAGCTTCTTGCCAAAACTATGGTCACAAGCCATGGTCACCCCCATCTTCAAAAAGGGAGACCCCAGCCTAGTTGAAAATTACAGACCAATCTCTTTATGCTGCGTCACCTGTAAACTCACGGAATCAATTGTTAATCAATCCATCATCCTCCACTTAGAGACAAACAACCTACTCTCTAATAAACAATTTGGTTTCAGGAAAAAACTACCCTGTAATCTGCAAAAAATGTATGGATGACACAACTCAATCAGGGCAAAGCAATAGATGCAGTCTACATAGCCTTCTGTAAAGCTTTTGATTCAGTGATACACAACAAACTACTCCTAAAACTAAAATCTTACGGTATCTCTGGACACCTGTACAACTGGATAGAAGCATTCCTGTCAAACAGACAACAGATGGTCAAAATTGGGAGCGTCCTATCAAATTCTGTACCTGTCAACAGTGGTGTCCCCCAAGGCAGTGTTCTAGGACCAACTCTTTTCATACTCTACATAAATGACCTCTGTGGTCATATTAAGAGCAACTGCATTTTCTTTGCTGATTATGTAAAGCTATTCAACACCACAGACAATACTGTTATCCTTCAAAAAGACCTCAACTATGTATCAGAATGGTCAAACAAATGGCAACTTCAAATCTCAATAAATAAATGCTCTGTCTTACATATTGGCAAAAAAAATCAGAAAATAAAATACAGGCTGAATAGTCAAGACCTTGTTGATGATCCAAACTCTGTCAAGGATCTTGGAGTACTCATCTCTAATGATCTAAGTGCTAGAGCCCACTGTAACTACATAGCCAAAAAGGCATTAAGAGTTGTTAACCTAATCTTATGTAGCTTTTTCTCTGGTAATATTACACTAATAACTAGAGCATACAAAACATTTGCTAGACCAATACTCAAATACAGCTCATCAGTCTGGAACCCGCATTACGTATTAATACAGTTGAGAAAGTCCAGAAATATTTCACAAGAAGAGTTCTCCATTCCTCTACTCGTTGCAGAATACCTTATGCCACCAGACTTGAAATTCTAGACCTAGAAAACCTAGAACTATGCTGCCTTCAGTCTGATCTAAGTATAGTATATAAAATTATACATTGCAATGTCCTACCTGTCAATGAATACTTCAGCTTCAGCCATAACAATACAAGAGCACACAATAGATACAATCTCAAGGTTAATCACACCAAACTTGATTGCAGGAAATACGACTTCAGCAACAGAGTGGTCAATGTCTGAAATACTCTGCCTGACTCTGTGGTTTCTTCCCCAAATCCCAAAACTTCAACCTTAGACTGTCTACTATTGACCTCACCCCTTTCCTAAGAGGTCTGCAGGGAGCGTGCCTAAGTGCACCAAAGTGCCTACCGTCCCTGTCCTATTGTTTCTTTTATTCTTCTTATATGTATCCATTTATTCATAACTATGTTTGTACTTATACCTATTATCTTGTAAGCAATTGACAAACCAAATAAAATAAAATAAAATAAAATAAAAAATAAAACCAGGATTGTTTTAAGTTTCCTTTCTTATGCTTAATGGCTCATCATTCTTTCCCATTCCCCAAGTTCAGATCTACACTTATTATCTAGAGTAGCCCCACAGCCAGATGGGGAATTAATTAATTAATTCTTGACATTTGTGAAGAAGGGATAGCCATATCCTTGGCAGCAGCTAGATGGGGATTATTTGGTTGCACGATTCATAGTAGTACCAGTTTCCATATAGTCTGAGATCTGCAGAGTATAGATGCAAATGTACCAGGTATTCCCCACTTACATCATCTACAATAAAGCTGTCTAAGGAGTAATTCAGTGCTCAGAGGAAAGATTATTAAAGTGTTGATTTTGGTTACATTTACCTTTCTATTTTTCTCACCTCCACACTCATAGTAGTTGTAGTTTCAAAATCCACAAGGCTTGAATTTCTGACTAGCACTTGAACAGTGCCTTCATTTACAATCTGCCTGGGTGACACTGTGAATGCCAGTGCATCAGGGCCTCTCAGAGACAGCTGGAAAGTTCCATTTTCACCCTGTTCAATAGAAAAGACAGGACATTCCGAAAGAACTCTATCAACCAGGAGAATTGATTAGTACCAGCCAGGGGAGTGACAGCTGGTTGGGATTTTTGGCAATAGAAGATAGCAGGTAGTAGTGTATTGGTTTTCTTTTCTTTTCTTTTTTCTTTTTGCCTGCATTCACTCCTGAATTTTCCTGGAGCTGCAAAATTTCAGTTGTGAAACAAGATTTTTGTAACAATCTCCTAGAAAAGCAAAAGACTAATGATCTTGGAGTGACATTGACCTACCTCTCAATGTCACAATAAAGCACATTAAAATATTTTATCAAATGAGCCAAAGTAATTAGTTGAACAGTTAGCTTGTGTTCTGAATGCAGACGAACATTCAATAAGTATATTTAAAACAAGTAAAAGAGAGAAGTTACTGCTGGCAAAAAAAACAATGATTGATTCTCTTACCATTTAACTGGAATGACCTGATTTCAGCGAACACAACAATGAACTTTTCCCAGCTCATTTGTGGGATTATACTGCTGTATTGGCAAATTCAGTGGGACGATATGAAATATGTTCATCATTAAAGAGAAATTAAAGAAATATGTGGATTCCACTGCCTCAAACAGACAGGCACATAGACAATTTTCTACCAGTGCCAAACTCAACTTCTAGTGACTTCATAGACATGTCTTCATAAAGGCTTTTTTGGCAAAGCATGGTAATATTCTGCCATTGCTTTCTTCCGAAGGTTTAATAATTTTTAACTTTCTAATTTAGTCTACAACGTAATTATTTCATGGCAGTCTCCAATCCAAATACCAAGGAGATCCAGTGCCGCTTAGCCTAATTCTGTTACGTTCTAATTGGTCAAAAAAATTTAAATCTGCCTTTAGTCCAAATTCAAACTCCTAGTTTTCAGTGAATGAAGCAGCAGGCTGGTTTTGCTAGAAGGTCAATCACATCAGAGGTGGTCTTCAGCAGGTTCTGACCAGTTCTGGAGAACCGGTAGCGGAAATTTTGAGTAGTTCAGAGAATCTGCAAATGCCACCTCTGACTGGAGATTTTACAGTATCTTTCCCCTGCCACACCCACCAAGCCACTCCCACAGAACCAGTAGTAAAACATTTGAATCCCACCATTAAAATACATCCAGCCTTGTTCTGAACTGATATGTTTTACTCTAGCTTTGTACGAACTACATGAAGATGTCTAATTCATCCACTGTTATGTAGCAGTTTAAAGTGTTACACTAGAATTGGAAAGACCCAAGGTGTTTCCACACTCCCCCATGGAAAATCATGGAGTGACTAGGGGACATTTGGTGGCTGTCAGCCCAATCTACTTTGCAGGGGTGCTTGTTGTGGGGATAAACTACACTATAGGAATCCACCATGTAATCCCACCTAGAGCATTTGAAACAGATCAAAAGCTAACAAAATCCCCAAACCCTCACCTTGTCAGGATCATAGGCTACAATGCTGAGGTTGGTCACAGGTGTTCTAGCGGAAGCATGTTCCTCGATCTGACCTGAAAAATTGACCTCTGTGGGGCCCTTGAAGTTGCAGGGTGGACCCGTGCACAAATAAAACTGAGGTTTGTTATCGTTGACATCATTGATGTGGATGGTCACCTGGGAGGTCACTTGTGCCACTTCATGGTAAATGTTCAAGTTTTTTTCTCGAGCCTGTCCATTGAAACAAGAGAGATCGCTTAGTTTAGTAGGTCTACTTAGTTTAGTAATTTGATGCTTTTGTATACTAAAATATTTTCGTATACTAACAGGCCTTTGACAAAAAGTAGGGGTAGAGGAAGACATAGACCAACCCTTTCCCAGGGCTGCTTTGCTACTCACAACAATCTGAAATTGCACCTCTTCACCTGGCACACCTTCTCGGTCCAGGTTACTACTCACAGTGATGACTCCTGTGGACTGGTTCACTGTAAAGAGGCCGCTGGCATCTAGAGAGAGAGATAATCAGAAAAGTGTCTTATCAGCAGTGTTGAACAAGTTAATCCTTCACCAAGGATGGCCATTGTGTTCGGCTTTTAATTTGGACTTGAAGAGAGGGGTGTGCTTTTGTAAGAGGCTGTAGAGATTCTCAGTCATCCAGATCATACTTGTCCCAAAGATGGTTTTTTCATGAGGCAACAGGACTTTCTTGTTTTTTCTTTGAAGACATTTTGCTTCTCATCCAAGAAGCTTCTTCAGCTCTGACAGGATAGTGGGGAATGGAAGGATTTATGTTCCTTGCAGACTACAGGAACCAGGAGCAGTACTCAGGTGACCCTGAGGACACAGATAAACCTCCAAGTGTCCTTAACGGCCCTCTAAAAAGATGCAAATGACCAGCTGTCTACAAGGAATATAAATCCTTCCATTCCCCACCATCCAATCAGAGCTGGAGAAGCTTCTTGGATGAGAAGTGAAATGTCTTCAAAGAAAAAACAAGAAAGCACAGTTTGCTCATGAAAAAAGCATCTTTTGTATAAGAACAATTTTCTAACCTCTTGGTATGTTATAGGACCCCAACCAGACCCTTTGACACCCTTTTCCTCCTACTCTTGGGATGGAGAGGCAAGAAAAGGTTTAAGATTGCAGTCATCCAACATAGTCAAGTTCAGGGGTGGGCTTCAAAAATTTTAGCAAAGGGTTCTCTGCCTCTTTGCTTGGTAGGCATGGCCATGGTGGGCGTGGCCTACTTGGCCTCCTACACCATGGCGCGGGGGGGACTTTTTTTGCTCTCCCCGGGCTTCAGATGCTTTTTTTGAGCCTCTGGGAGGGCAAAAACGGCCTCCCTGGATTCCAGAGGCTCTCTGGAAGCCAGAAAGGGGCCCATTTCCGGCTTCCAGAGAGCCTCTGGAGTCCAGGGAGGCCATTTTTGCCTTCCCAATCTTCCAGGAGGCCTATTTTTTGCCCTCCCCAAGCCGCCTCACGCACCCTGCACTTACCTGCATCCAAAATGGGCCATGTGGGGACTCCTGGGAGGGAAGGGGAAGGATGGGTAGGGCCAGCCAGGAGTGGCATCTGGGTGTTCTTCGAACTGCACAGAATCTTAGCTAGGTAGGGGCTCTCCTGAACCTTGCGAACCCCCAGCAGCCCACCCATGGTCAAGATTAAGCGATGAGACTATTTCTGGAGCTGTCCATCGCATGGATAAACAGTTGACTGTGAGAACGTAAGTTCAATATACATAGAAGACATTATCTGACTGTGGGAAAAGTTATAATGCAAAGGAAACCAAGAAGACAACTTGGGAAGAATGTGATAGGTGCCAGGCTTTCTGCTGTAATGTGTCAGAAAAGGACTGAACATCAGCTATGATTTCCTAAGCATAAGGGTGTTGCTCTGCATTTTGTAGACATAAAGTATCAATATAGTAATTAAAAATTAGAGGCATATGCATAATTAATTTTATGGTTGTAGACAACAGGAATCATAAACTGTCTGCACATCTGATACCCCTCTTCCCCAGACTCTTTACTCACTGACGACACTGTAAAGGATTACATCATTCACATCTTTGTCCTTGTCAATGGCCAGGACTGTCATTACAGGAGTGCCCTAGAAAGAAGAAAGCCTGAATTAGATACAACCTATTTTGTACCCACACAGTATGTAAAGAAAGAACCTGATTTGCCAATGTGTTCATCAACTCTTGCAGCTGTGCACAATTCTAGCTTTATAAAAAAGAAATAAAAGATAAACCATCTTCCAACAAGGAAATAAAGCGATCCACCTTCTAGATAAATCATTGCTGATCAGGAAAATAATTTCAGGTGTCTAAAAAAGCAATTCTGTCTTGGTCTCCAGGAGACAATTTGTTCAGGATGCTGCTTATAAGTGCTATGTGCTTAGAGCTCAAAGCATTGTTAGAGAACCCACATACCCACTTTACGGTCTGTTTCTGTTGCTCCCCTCTGGGAAGAGGTTTTGAAGTATTTCTAGCAGGACTTCCAGACTATAACAGCTTCTCTATGCCATCCATCTGGTAAATGTGCAAGATTCATTTCTCTCACCACAAGTACATGTATACATTGGATCTAGACCGTATTGTTTCTCTGCGTCATATAACGTATGTGGGTATATGCATAATTTTGTGTTTTATTTATTTTGTCATGTTTATGTAGTGTATATTGGAGATGGAGACCCTTTGAGAGCTGTACGCAATGAATTTTCATTTTAATGTGTGCCAATCGGTGTACATTCAAAGTGACAATAAAGTTATTCCATGTCTATGACAAGAAGCAATGGAAAAGCACTCAAGAATCTGCTCTGGCTGGTTTTTAAAAAACATTTTGTCAGCATGAAGTCATATACTATGTACTTTCATTCAGATTCATTTTGGAAGCAAATATTGATGACATTTAAAACTTAAAGATGTCACCAGGTTGACTTGCAGGAAGAGGAATTAGATCAAGCATATATTCAGTGTGTTTACTTTGGATTATATAAAAAAAATACTAGAACCAAGTGACTGGTAGAAGATGAATACATTGTTTGGGCAAACATGATTTGACACAAGGAATTTGTCACCTGTAACATTTTTTGTTCTCAAGGGAAAGGACACAGAGGCAAAATGAGGATTCACGAACACAGAACTGGATTTCACCACCTGTTATAACTATTAACTTCCCTCTGTCTTTTTTAAAATGAGATCTTAGATGTGATGTCACAATATCCACTTTTCTTTTTAAAAAATCCTCCTCTTCCTCACAGGCTGCTCTTGTCAGGGTTATATTACAATACTGAACTTTGCAGCTTAATAAAAAATGCTATGTGGTGGTCAATGTATATCAATATACATTGGCTTCTCTGATGATGATCTCAATATACAGAAGACTGGGGTATTTGTATATCTTTGTCTGATATGACAGCTGCAATTTATCTTGGAGAATAAAATTCTGACTATAGTGATTCATGCTTTGATGAGTTATCTGTAAAAGTGATTAAAAACTTCAGCAACCACGAAATGAGCTGTACATTATATAAAATTTGGATTAATGCCACTGGCACTCCACTAGTTTCCATGCACCAATGAAAACTAGCATGATGTAGGACTAGGATAAATGAGGTAGTAGTATACAGCCCTTTAGATATAAGGTAAAAAGCTGTTTGGCAGCACATGTGGGAATTCATGTGGCTCTTGTCTACTACTTCTTACAGTGCTTGCAATGATGCATGACTTAAGGTGCTTGCAACTGTGTACAATCCAAAGTGCACTGAAGATGTCTCCTTGAATGGAGGTGAAACATTTGCAACCAACTTGCCAAGCTCAGAGTTCAAACAAACAACACAACTACCAACCTGCGCTACTAATACGCAAAGACATTTCATGCAGGAAACTGCTTTGCTGTTCACAAGGAAATAAATTGCTTGCCAGGCCAAAATGGAACGACCAACTTTCTGAATCAACCTGCCAATGATTTCTGATTTTGGAGGGGAAAAAAAATCTCCTCACTCTAGAAGATAAAGCAGAATCTTCTCCATGGGAATTGTGGAGCTACCTACTGAGGAATTTTAGAAGGAAATATATTTGAATTATGTAGGCTTTCAATATAATGCCTCTGTTTATATTTTTAATTCAATGCCATCTCGTGATTTTACTATGCTTAGCCCCCAAATGGATTTAGTAGGAAATTTTGAAATTTATGATTTGAAAGCCAGGGTCAGTTTGGTGGCAGTATTAAGGTACTCAAGAGGCCAGATCATGTCTACCACTCATAATCCACTCTCTGGGATTAACTGATTGATATGACCCTATTCTATTCTTGCTTACTGTGTTCAGGCTGTAGGGATGGACATAGCTTCATTCTGAGAATACAAATTCATATATAGATATATATAGACACACACACAAAAGGTGATAATTTTACTGTATCTAGGGAAGGTGTTGGGTTTTGTCATATACAGGTGAAAAAATTCTTACCAGAGGGCAGTTCTCTGAGACTGAGGCCACATATGGCTCTCCCAAAAACCCTGGATCCAGATCTGGTACATCAATAACTGTCACAGATATATACGCCGTATTGTTCTGCTTGATAAAAGAACCGTCCCACATTCCCCCATTGTCCTATAATAGACAGAAGCAACCATAAGTCATTTGAATTGACATTTTACCTATCTATGTTTGTACTGTGATGAATCCCTGTATTTTGATGTAACTGAAAACATACCTAGAGCATCTAGAAGATTGCATTTCCATAAAAAAAACCTTGAAAAACACCTGTTCTGATTTTTTTCTGAATAAATACCTGGATCTAAAGATCTTCTTTCATAGTGTTGCAATAGCAATAGCAATAGTACTTAGAATTATATACTGTTTTATAGTGCTTTACAGCCCTCTCTAAGCAGTTTACAGAGTCAGTCCCCAACAATCTAGATCATCATTTTTTCCCCCAACAATCTGGGTCATCATTTTTGCCCCCAACAATCTGGGTCATCACTTTACCCACCTCAGAAGGATGGACTGAGTCAACCTTGAGCCTGGTGGGATTTGAACTGCCAAATTGCAGGCAGGCAGCAGGTAGCAGAAGTAGCCTGCAGTACTGTATTCTAACCACTGCTCCACAGAGGCTCTAGATCTGTATCTAACTGTAATAGGTTAATTGTTCTGAATAGTAAACTTAGAACTGAGAGTGATGGAGGGTTTTTAAAAACAGTTTTTTGATTGCCTATCTAAATCAATGATTTTAGAACTTGATCTTATTACACCATTGTGGAAAAATATTATCTAAGAGGTTGGCTTTTGCTAGCTTTATATAAATATGGAAGAATCCATCTCAATTCATCTCTTGGAATAATCTAAATCAAGAATTGAAAGATACTCTTTCTCAGACCTACTTAACAAGACTACCCAGGTAGGTAACTTAATTAGAAAGGACAATTAATTGATTTTATGTGAAAGCATTTATGTATTTGTCTTCTCTGTTCCTTGCCCTTTTCCTCTCCAAACAACTTAAATATATATATATTTGGACATTTGGCTATAATGTTATAAAAAAACATGGTTTCTCTAAAACCTTTATCTTATGTAGGATATTACTTCTCTTAAAATGTAGTTGAATTAAAATGCAGCATCTGCCAGATAAACCAAGTTTTCCAAATATAATTGTTATACAGGTTTGTCGATATCTAAACAATCTAGCAAACTCTCTTCCACAATCCAATATCTAAAAATATATTGGTCTACATTTTTAATCACCCCAGTCAATGCAAGATAATAATAATTGGGAATCTATCTCTGTGAAAGGTTCTGAGGGGTGGAGAAGAGGGGAGAGGGAAGACCAAAAGAAGAAATGGTTTTGTGTAGTTTTAACAGATTTTAACCCCACCCACCCACCCAATGGCAATAACGTTTAAACTGAAGCAGGTACAGATAGAGAGATAGTTATTTACAATGTACATCTCATTCCTAAACTTTTCCTGAAGTTGTTGAAGATTTTTCAAGATCTCCTTTAGCATCCTACAAGTCTGGAATTCATCAAATGGCCAGCATAGAGCAAACACAGAGCCAAACCCCTACCTAAATATTCCATTATTATCCACAACTTTCTGCTTTTCAAATGGGTGCTACAATATTTTTTGACATTAGGAACATCACAATAGTTGACAGCCATTATTTCCTGCTGATGTGGTCAATGTCATCCTTGGCTTCCTCCAGATTGATGATTTTCACAACTCCTGTACTGCTGCATTCAGTTATCAGTGCTTTGAAGGAAGAAGGAGCCCTTCCCAGTGTGCTCCAGGTTGATGAAAAGCTCCTCGGGATTCTGTATTCTGGGCATCTGCTTGGTTACTGGTGAGCATGGTGCAGATCCAGAGGAGGAGGAGGAAGGACAGTCTCAGTTATAACAGTGCCTTCCCACTGTTTCCTAATCTGATTTGGTTAATCTAGGACCTGCATTGCCAACAGAATACTTAACAAACCATACTACATTATCCTATCTAGTTCTTGCCCTACTGTTAGTCATAGTACAAATAAAATCTGCTCAAGACGTAGATGGAGAGGGAAATACTCATGCTGGAATCCCCTATCCAGTTTTCATCAGACAAATGTTGCTACATGTGAATTCTAGGAGTTGCAGTCTTAGCACACTCATGGGCTAATTGTTGGAACACCAATACACAGTGCCTTATTCATGGCAATTAAGCACCTAGTTTTTCTTCTCCACAGAAATGGTATTATCATCCCTTCCCTGCCTCTGACTATTTCTAAGTCTCACCGTAGCAAAGATCTTGATTCGATAGAAAGTGCTCTTATTGTTGTAACTGAGTGAGCCATTCAACACCACAGTGCCATTTTGCAGAATGTTAAAAAGCTGATTATTCTCTGCATTGTTTGGGATGACCTGTAAAGAAATTGCATGGTAGAAACATGTACGGTTACAAAAAAAAACACAAAACTTTGCCTCGAATAAAATACACATTCCTCAAGGATGACTTTGTGGCAAGTTCTGAAGATATTATAAATTAGTTGATGGTGGGGGGAAGTATATCTATTTATAACAGACTCAACCAGTAAAATAACCTTCTCCAGTGGTCAGTTAAATTCTTAGCTTATCTAGCCACATCTAGTAACAATGGTTGCAGTGGCCAAGGCTCATGCCATTACCATTTTAACCTACCCAGCTGGCTTCTGACGAGCAAAGTAATGGGGAGGAAGCTGGATTCACATATTAACTGTCTGATTCATTTAGCACTTGCAGTGATTTGCTTAAGAACCATGGCAAAAAAAGGGGTGTAAAATTATGTGGGACTCACTTAATAACTGCCTCGCTTAGCAAGAGAAATTCTGATCCCAATTGTGGCTGAAAGACGAGAACTAGCTATATGTCTTAACTAGATTCCATTTACAATTTTAAAAAGTAACAATTTTTCAATACCTTCACACATTCTCATGTCCAACTAACCTTTGAAATTCTTGTACTGCATGTATCTTATTTTTAATTCCATTTTTATTAATGCAAATATGCAAATTCACAGATATATATTAATCAAAATTCTCCATTATGATTATGTAAATTAACCTGATGTCTTTAAATGGCCTTGATATAAAGCATCTTCTGCCATTAGACAAACATTACTTAGAATATGTTCAAAATGCTAGCATCAGAACATTCACTTATCTCTATTTATCTATCATCTATCCATCCATCCATCCACCCATATCTATCTATCTATCTATCTATC
This sequence comes from Pseudonaja textilis, assembly GCF_049901715.1. NCBI lineage: Eukaryota > Metazoa > Chordata > Lepidosauria > Squamata > Elapidae > Pseudonaja > Pseudonaja textilis. The sequence goes on from NC_141991.1 coordinate 66,573,289, forward strand.
TATCTATCTATCTATCTATCTATCTATCTATCTATCTATCTATCTATCTATCTATCTACCGTATTTCCCCATGTATAAGCACCCCCTTTGTATAAGCCACCCCCCCAATTTTTGGACTGTGAAGTTTTGAAAAAAATATTTTATTAGAGAAACAAGTTATGAAGAAAGAAAATTTACAAAGAAACAAAATTCGACGTCTAGATCTACAACATCGGTCATGCGCCGAAGCGGTGCGGCGACGCTAGCAATCTACGCATCGGGCAGAGTAGGAGCGAAGCATTCAGGCCGATGCCTAGCGTATGCATTTCTATCGCGTACTCGCACTCGTAATGTATCATCATGTACAATTTTTACAAAAAGTATAGCATACTGCTGGAAAACCAGTTTATTCCTACTTTATTATTTTATGCATTTTTCACGTATAAAAGTGTACCTGCTTTGTATATGCCACCCCCTACTTTTTGGGCTTGAAAATTTTGGAAAAAGGGTGGCATCAAAGGTATTCTATCATCTATCTATCATCTCTAATCTATCTACCCTTTTTTTTTTTTTTTTTTTATCTGGTTTTTATATTAAAAGGGCCAGGTCTTGTTTTCTGGCCCTGAAAGTGGCGGGCTGCTTTTTTGGGTTGCATTCCCACCACCTTGCTCATCGGCGGGCAGCTGTTGCCCGTGTAGTGGGGCACTTCTTTTGGGGGGGGGGGGGGGGGGGGGGGGGGGGGGGGGGGCTTGAGAACATGTTTGGAACCAACCGGGGCGGGCCCCCCCCGCCCCCCACCCCCCCCGGCGGGCCCCCCCCCCCCCGGGTGGTTTATATAGGCCATTTGGGGAGGGGCTTAACACGTGCTTATAAAACATCTATCCCTTGGGGGGGGGGGTTTGGGGGAGAAACAGGGTATCTATCATCTATCATCTATCATCTATCTATCACCTATCTATCATCTATCTATCTATCTATCTATCTATCTATCTATCTATCTATCTATCATCTATCTATCATTTATCTATCATCTATCTATCTATCTACCGTGTTTCTCATATAATAAGGCCAGGTCTTATTTTTTCTGAGCCCTGAAAAAATGGCTAGGCTGTCTTTTCGGGGTTGACTTAATTCCCCCCCACCTTGCATCATCGGGCGGGCAGCGACGGCTTGGATGTTGACCTCGGTGTTGGTGGGGCACTTCGTATCGGGGTCAACGCAGGCAGCACCATATCCGTGTGTGCAACAAAGTACTTCCTAACGGCTAGCCCCCCCCACCATTCCCCCACATTTTGCATGTTTTAATATAGGCCTTAATTTGGGGGAGGGGCTTAATTTCATTTCATGCTTATAAAACATGCTGGGACTTCCTATTGGGGGAGGCCGTATTGTGAAGAAACAGGGTATCTATCTATCTATCTATCTATCTATCTATCTATCTATCCATCCATCCATCCATCTATCATCTACCTATCTACCTATCTATCATCTATCTATCTATCTATCTATCTATCTATCTATCTATCTATCTATCATCTAGCTATCTATTTATCTATCTATCTGTCCTATCCTATCCTATCCTTCCATCCATCCATCATCTCTATCTGTCTGTCTGTCTGTGTCTGCCTGTCTGTCTGTCTATCTATCTATCATCATCATCATTATTATCTATCTATGTGTCATCTATCTATCTATTTGGCATATGGCATATCATACATGGACTTGCAATATATATTAACTTTTCACTTAGATTAAAAAACACAGAAAAATATGAATATTAAAAAAGTCTATATTCAGATACCAATCTCTAGGTAATCTAACCATTGAAGCGCAGCATTGTTTATGTAAAAAAAGATCAGATATTGGATCAGATATGCACTCAGCTTATAAAATGCCTATAATGTGATCTAGAGTTTGACAGTTTTTCTCAATGGAAATGGGTTGCTGGACGCCCAGAAACAGGTAGGTGTGTAAATTACCCTACCCAAAAGTGCCAGGTTTGAATTATCATGCCAGCAATGGACAACCTTGAATATGGTTCATACCTCACACCTTGCATCTGCCAGGATTCACCATATGAGGGGTACAGCATCCTCCCCTCAGTGTGACTGTGGGGGTCCTACTCACCTCTAGGATTTTATAGGATACCCATCCAGCATTTTCACTGTCAAGATCCACAGCTTTCACATGATAGATTGGGGTACCAATTGGTGTGTTCTGGAAGAGAGTTAAATCAGTTTGCAGGCTTGAAGGTTGGAGTGAGTTGAAGGAAGAGCAATAGAAGCTACGTATAATATCCAAAGCTAATATACAAACCATTAACAGAACCACACATGCTTTGAAAATTATTCTCAATAATTGCCTTGGACCTCGCACAAGCGCAACACTTTTCTGCTTTGATTAAACAAAGTGAACCTGAAAAAAAAGATACCACTGCTTGAAGAGCTGTATTAACTACTAGTGCATTCTTTAAAACAGTGGCACCATTACTGAGTACTTTAAAGCAATTGGGCTGCTTTAATCAGTAGGAAGGAGGTGTTGTAAAGTCCAAAGTACTTCCTCTTGACTATCTTGGAAAAGAGCATCGTCGTATTAAAAATTATCTAATAAGGTGAATCCCTTGGTTATTTGAGAAAAAAAAAGAATGACAAAATTAGAAGTTACGGCATTCTTCCTTAACCTTTTCCATGTATGTGTTGTGATTCACCGGCAGCTGATGCAAACAGCAGTGGAATCAGACAGTGGGGAAAACGGGGACCAGTCAGGGAATCTGGAGAGGACTTGGACAAGGGTCCTGCGTCTGATGCAGAGATGGGGCCAGTGTTGAGGCATTCCTTGTTAGGAGAATGAGTGCAATCAGGGAAACGTAGTGAGAGTGATGTTGAATAACACATGACCAGCATATAGATACACTGAATAGTAAAATGTAGGTTTTACTTCCAGTAAACGGGTAAACAAAGTCCAACAAACAGTCCAAATCATACACGGTTAAAGCAGTTAGTATCAGTCCAGGGATAATCCAAAAACAAAGTCAAGTATCATAAACAAAGTTCAGTAAATGCTCCATCTTATGGCTGTTGGAGGAACCTCAGCCAATCACCATTACAGCATTCTCTTAAAGATACAGTATTAAATGACTATCCTGGTTTATATATTTCCAACCCAACTGTTAGGTGACTATCATTCCTAACAGCCAGGACCATCTGGAAGTGGAGTGCTGCCTTCAGAGCCTTCGGAGTCTGGCAGCAGCGAGGCATAGGACTCAGGGGAGCCTGTTCCCAGTGTGCGTGTGCACAGAGCTGCTAGAAGGCAAGAGCAGCTGAAACAAAAGGGGTGACTCAGGAGTAAAGCTTGGAGGTGATTGCCCCTACCATAAGGTATAAAGGTCAGGCCAAGGTGATGAAACCTTTGCAGGAAGCAAAGTAGTTCGATCGGTTCAGAGTCATTCTGGAAGGTCTTTGTACTTGGGTTGGGGTTTTTTTTTTTGTACTTCAGTTGGTTTCTTTTCTAGTTTATTTGATACTTCTGTTTTTAGCAGCACTTCACAGAACTGAAAAGTGTGTGCTTATCTCAGGGGACTGTTTGAGATTAATTCTGGCTGGGAATGAAAACAATTCTCAACATTTCAATAAAATAAGTCTTGTTTTTAAAATAAGTGTGTGCGTAATTATTGTTTAGGAAGCCTGGGTCAGAACAGTATGCCAGTCATGATGTCCTGAAGATGCAAAGAACTGGAAGCTACCAAAAATTCAGTCAGGAGGGCAATTGAGGAGTTACAGTCCACTATCTCTGACGGGCAGAAGCTTGAATAAAGTGGGGCTATTTCTCTGGGACATAAGAAGCACCACATAAGGGCTAACAGCTCATTCTGTGTCTCAATCCAGTCCTGACACTGGAGAAAACAAGCAACTTTTTCTATTCCTTGATTTCATTACTTTTAAAGAGCATTCAGGTTTAGTTAGTCTAACCTGCAAAAGCTACCATTCTACATGTTGAAGTAAACTTGAGGTAACATCTAAGGAATGAGACAAGATCAAAATGTCTGAAGAAAACAGCCTAATTATTCATTATGTTTAAGTTACAGTGTAAACAATAATGTATAGCTTTATTTAATTAATTATTTTGCACCAATTGGGGTTGCAATATATAGGGAAAAGAGAATTAAGCTGTTTTTAATTGGCTGCAATCATATTAAAAATCCATTATTTTGATAGCAATTAGGCTGGGGGAGGGGGAGAGTTGCCATTGACATGGCAATGAAGCTTTCTGTCTAAGCTGTTTTAAATATACAGATCATGCTGCACAACACAGATTTAACATTTTGCCAGTTCAGGCTCTATTATTATTTAAGTAATCTACTATAAATACCATCTAAATCTCCTGCAGATTTATAAATTATTACTTGTTTCATCCAACAAGTCCTTAGAATACCTATTTAAAACAGCAATTTTTCCTCAGTTTTCTTACTCCCATCCCAAAGTACCTTCATTCATTCCTTGTTTGTAACAGTAGCCATAGTGACTAACAGTAGACATAGTAACTAGTACTATGTTAGAAAGGAGTTCAGTAAGAATGAACTTGTGTGGTCAAAGTGGACAGAGTTGGATGCAGAAGTTGTTTCTCAAATATAGGTATCCAAATGATATAATGTCCTTGTAGTTGTGACGAGTTAATCCCTTTTTTTTAGTTCCCACAGAAATTGAATACAAGAGAAGCTGCTTCAGTGAGTGGCAGGGAGGTCCTCACTTGATACTTTCAAGAAGAGATTGGACTGCCATTTATCAGAAATGGTGTAGTGTCTCCTGCTTGGGCAGGGGGGTGGACTAAATGACCTACAAGGTCCCTTCCAGCTCTGATTATCTGTTATCTGTCCTGTATTCATGCTTGTGGTGAGCTCTATAGCATTTCTTTGAACTCATTTTCAAAACACACACACCCCTGATCTCCATTGCTCCCATGACTAACTATAGCCAATCATTGTACAGATTTATTTTTTTAAAAAAATATTTAGCATGTTTATAATTTTCAGTTAACAATAATTTCTTTTGAGATAATTTAGAAGCTATGGGGATGCTGAATGAATGGTAGTTATGTCTGGTCCAGTGGTGGGATTCAAAATTTTTTACTACCAGTTCTGTAGGCATGGCTTAGTGGGCATGGCTTTGTGGGGTGTGACAGGGGAAGGATACTGCAAAATCTCCATTCCCTCCCCACCCCACTAACCTGTTTGCCAGCTCCGTTCTCCTGTGCAGGGCAACGAAAGAAGACCCAGCCAATCAGCTGGGACTTGGGAGGCAGAGAATAGATGGGGGCGGGGCCAGTCAGAGATGGTATTTGCCGGTTCTCCAAACTACTCAAAATTTCCTCTACTGGTTCTCCAGAAGTGGTCAGAACCTGCTGAATACCACCTCTAGTCTGGTCTCCAAAGTTACAACTGTTGTAGCACACTCATGGTGATGTAATCAAACTTCTGACATTTGGCAGCTCACCTGCATTTATAACCTCAGAAATGCTTAATCCCACCCCTCCATCTCCCCTATCTTCATTTCTAATTCTTGCATGGCTTTGGAAGGCTTCAAAACTCCACAAGACAGCCCCATGTTATGTTTGGATAAGGCAGTAGGCTGCACTAAGTGCAAAGCCAGCAGGGGAGAGATGGAGGGGAGGGACAGATGGGAGGGGGGCATAACTGATATTCAGCAGTTTCTCACCAGTTCTGGAGAACCGGTAGTGGAAATTTTGAGTAGTTCAGAGAACTGGCAAATATCACCTGTGACTTGCCCTGCCCCCATCTATTCTCTGCCACCCGAGTCCAGCTGATCGGCTGGGTCTTCTTTTGTTGCCCTGCACAGGAGAACGGAGCTGGAAAGCAGGTTAGTGAGGTGGGGAGGGAATGGGATTTTACAATATCCTTCCCCTGGAGTAGGGTGGGAATTGAGATTTTGCAGTATCCTTCCCTTGCCATGCCCACCAAGCCACGCTATGCCATCAAGCCACGCCCACAGAACCAGTAGTAACAAATTTTGAATCCCACCACTGGTGGGGGGACTTGATGAAGAGGTAAAGGAAGGAGGGCCTTACTTTTCCACAGATTAGGATGGGAAGGCTAAACTGGAACAGCTTGGATCAGTGTGAGTCTTCATCTAATGGCCAGTGGGATTCAATTAACAATGGCAACAGGGATTGTCAGAATAGCCTCCATTAAGCAATGTGATCATGTAATGACATGTTTTATGATTGCATCACTTAGCATTGGATATTTTGGTCCCAATTACCATTGTAACTTGAGGATTATTTGTATGGTACACACAGTCACAAATAAACAACCTTTCTAGCATGAACTTGAGCAGAAAGAAATATGGACATTAGATACCTCAAGGACATCTATCAGATAAGGTTCCTTCTGGAATATTGGTTTATTGTCATTCCCATCATTTACAATGATAGTTATTTTTATAGAGGTCTGTTGAAAAGAAAGAAGAGGTTAAAAACTAATGATATACAAGACTAAATAGAAGGGCTTCAGCATTCACAAGTAGAAAAGGGCTGTACAGATATGATAACCCATATACGAGGCAGATCAGGCCCCGGACCCAAAAGTATAAGACTTGAAACTCGACTAGTCAGAGGCAAAACTCCAGCAGTCAGCATATAAAAATGTAATCATCAACAATAGCAGTTGCAGCTCAGCAAGTTAATGGATAAGAAAAACCGCAACCACAGAAATGTTTTCAGCTGTTACATTTGGTTTTGCGTCTGGCTATCTAGTGGAGTTTGCGTGTAGGCTTTTCTCAATGTTATAACTAATTTTGATTTCCCTCAGTGGAATTAATCAAAGGGTAGCTTGCTCAAACTGTGCTCTAGCTCCTAAGTGAGCACTGTGGTAGCAAATACACCTCTTTGCCCTATGCTCCATCATAGCACGCTACCATAGGGATTCTATGCCCCATGTATCCCTCCAGATTTGTCTTTCTCCCAACAAATCACTTTACTTACCGGTACAGTTTCATCATCCGTCACTTTTGCATTGAGCGGAATAAATCTTATTTGCTGAAAATAAAGTGCAAAGCAGAAGTACTTTAATAATAAAATGCCAGCATGATGATCATATTTTGGTTTCAATCTGGTTGATAAATAAGTCGTATTTATTTACTGCCTATCTCATTGCTTTTGAGAGTGAGATGGGCAGCATATAAATTTAATAAATAAATAAACATAGAAAAACGTATCAAAGATATAATATGCAAGTAGTCCTCGACTTACAACAGTTCATTGAGTGACTGTTCACAGATGCAACAGCACTGAAAAAAAATGACTTATGACCGCTTTGCACACACTTACTGCCATTGCTGCATCCTCCGTGATCGTGTGATCAAAACTGAGATGTTTGGCAACTGACTTGTACTTATGACGATTGCAGTGTCCCAGGGGGTCATGGGATCACCTTTTGCAAGCTTCTGACAAGCCAAGTCAATGAGGAAACCAGATTCACTTAGCAACCAGGTTACTAATTTAATAGCTGCAGGGATTCACTTAACAAATGTGGCAAGGAAGGTATTAAAATGGGACAAAATTCACTTAACAAATGTCTCACTTAGCAAGAGAAATATTGGGCTCAGTTGTGGTTGTAAGTCAAGCACTACCTGCGCTAATAAAAGCTGTTACATGTCCATCCTTGGGGCATCCAGAATTGCTGGTGTAGCCACGTTCTTCCTCAGCTGACGCTTCTGGATACTCTTCCGTGATACCCCATGTAGAGCGCATTGCAATGATCCAGATGAGAGACGACCAGGGAATGAATATCCGAGTGGAGATCCTCCCTAGGCAGGAAAGGATGTAACTGGTGCACAACACAAAGTTGAGCAAAGATCCTCCTAGCCAGGCCTGCCAACTCAAGCAGGAGTTGTGAGTCCAGGAGATTCCTCAGATTAGGCACCAGGTCCGTCTAGGATGCTGCAACCCCATCCAAGGCCAAAGATACTAAATGCCCCTACAGAGGAGCCCTCTACCCACAGCCACTACATCTTACCAGGGTTCAGCTGAAGCCCATTGTTCCCCATGCAACCCACACAACCTCAAGTTGTCTCAGGCCTCAAGAATGTACATAGCATAACTTAGTTCACCCAGGATGGAAATGTATACCTGGGTAGCATACTGGTGATATACCATTCCATAATGGCAGATGATCTCACTTAGTGACTCCATGTAGATGTTGAAAGAGCCCAGAGTGCTGTGACAACCCACAAAAAAGAGACCTCTTGCTTCCTATCAACACCGATAGGGAGCAGCACAAAACTGTAGCCCTCAGCCCTAATGGATATGGTATTGAAAAGATCAATGGTATCAGAAGCTACCAAGAGATCAAGAAGAACAAAAATGGATGCAGTCTCCCCATCCTGGTCTCACCAAAGATAATCTTTAAAAATGGTATTTATGTCCCACATCCAGGCCTGAAACTTGATTGAAAGAAGTCCAGATAATCCATTTCATTCAGCACCCTCTGAAGTTATAGAGTTGTGGTGCCACCAACTTCTCAACTACTTTCCCTAAAAAGAAAATGTGGGGAACTAGTTGAAAGTTGTCCAGAATGGCAAGGTCCAGCAATGTTTTTTTGTGGAGAAGTGCACTAGCTTCTCTAAAAAAAGTTGAAATGCTCCCTCCCTCAAGGATGAATTCATTATTGCTCAGATTCACCTACATATCGTGTCCCAGAGGTGTTTTATTCCAGGTGGCAACTGGATTTTCTTGGTTTTTTTCCTTTAAAAATGTTTTGCTTCTCATCCAATAAGTTTCTTCAGTTCTGTTAGGGTGAGTAGGAGATTGCCTCCAATAAATTTAGGGCAAGGGGAGAGGAAGGAATGTGTAAGGACTCATGACTTACAACCTAGTTATCAAAACAACAGCAGAAGCTTCTTGGATGAGAAGCAGAATGTTTTCAAAGAAAAAAATTAAGGAAGTCCAGTTGCCATTTGGAAAAAAAACACCTGTGGAACAACTATGACCTGGATGATTGAGAATCTTCACAGACATTCACCAAATGTCTTGACAATTAGGAGGGTATAGATCTAGTTCATATCTGGTGGCATTTACAATCTGAAGGACCACATCCACTTTTTCGGGTCCAATAGGGTCAAACTGTTTCCAGATGACCGAATAGGTTCACTCCCTGGGCATCTCCACGGGACTTGTTTCATGTCTGGCATCCAACTGAGAATAGATCTGAATGATTTTATCTGCCAGATGCATACAAAACATCTGCAGGACACTAGGCTCCCAGTTCACACTATATATAAGATACTGTAATCTACTAGCAATTTTAAGATCTGTGGACTTTAAATCCTAGAATTCTCCAGCTAGCATGTCCACACATCTTCTAGTGGCCCAGATTGAGAAATATTCATCTATGGTCTACAGAGGATAAGTACCTCTAAAGGTGAGGTACTGGGATGTTTCTTTGATCTCTGTGCTGACCCAGATTGGGGTGGAACAAGGAGGTGAGGTGGGGGAGTTGCTGTTGATGATGTTCATCTAGTTACAGATGAAAAATTAAATATTGTGAGAATAGAGTAATCTGGAAGAACAGAGGCAAGCAGTGAATATTGTCACTGCTGTATACAAATTATAGAAAAAAGAAAATAATTTTAATATGAAGCCTTCTGGCTTACAAAATATTTTGGGAATGCATGCTAAGAATCTGTTGTTTGCAGCAAAGATGAGATGAGATGATAAAACAATGGATAAATTGCAAAAAAGCATTCAATATCTAAGGTAAAAGAGTTTTTGGCTTCGTGGACATACAGAGTTGCTGATCACACTGATACACAAAGGACTTGAGATATCTGGTGCCAGCAGGACACAGTGGGATCTCTTTTAATAAGGTTGACCAAGACTTAGTGGATTATCGGAAGATTTAGAATCTAAATAACCATGATGTGAATTGGTCATAACTGTACTATGCATAGAGCAATCCAATCTAAAAAGGATGAATTTGAGTAAGATTCGGGTTAAGAGGCAATATGGCACTGTAGGGAGTAATGCTTTGATTATCAAAGAGGGTATAAAAATCTAGTTTACTGGAAAAAAATAAAATGCCAGTTTTCTCCCCAGTACTTAATTGAGAACTTAAATGTCAAAGATGTAACTTGTCCTTTAAAGTGTCAAAGGTCTGACAGGTAACCAATGTGGCATTGTGGAAGAACAGATGGACTGAACTGATTATAAGGCAGACACACACACAAACACACATACCAGGGAATCAGGATGATCCAGCTGCCAATCAAAGAGCAGCATTGAACAAGTGGGGAGGAGGAGGAGGAAAGGGGAACAAGATGTCTGCCTGGAGCTCTCTGCAGCCATAGGTCTCATGAAGAAGAATAGGCTGAATAGGCAAATTCCAAGCCCAAGAGTAGAAGAAAAGAGACAAACTAGAAAAGTGGTGTGCAAACTGGTTTTTCCTTCCCTCCGAGCTGGCAAAGTTATTCTACTGTTTCCTCAACCGGAGCCAGGTTTTGTAAGAGAAAAGAGTCAAGAAGCCCAGCTGGGAACACACAAGGAGAAGCAGCAAAGAAACAGCCAATACTCTGACAGAGAAGAAATGGAAAGCTTTTAATCTGTTGTTAAGATAACAATATATTAAAAGATACTTTGAATTCTGAAGTATATTTCTACAGGGAATGACCATAGGGGGATATAGGACTTGAGATAAAATAAATATGGAGATCAGTAATAAACGGATATATTGAAGACTGAGGCTAGAAATATATGAAGACATAGTACAATTTAAAGAACAGTGTAGATAAAAAGCCAATAAAAATACCATCTTATTAGTAAAGTATTAATTTCTGAAGGAGTTGAAGGCGTTTATAATTTACAGTTCCTTTCTGTCTTTTTGGGCAATCTTTCCTTCTTTTCTAAAACAAGTCTCCACTAGTCACTGAAGAAAAATTCAAAAAAAGTAACCAACAGTCTAAATTTCCAGTACTTTGTGTCTTTATTGATTCTGGATCAACCTGATTACTTCCCATTCAAAAGAAGATCTTGTGAAGACACTCTTTTTAAGAAGAAAAATAGAAACAAGGACACATGTGGGAGATAAGGAATTTTAGTTCAATCATCTTAATGTCTCTTTTTGGAAAATTAGAGGCAATGGTAATCCAGGGGGAAAAAAGATGAATATTAATCAAGTAACCAATGCGTTTTAATTTAAATGAGACAAAAGAAATGCATAGTGGAGCAAATTCTTAATTACACAAATACACTGGTGGTATCTGAGCTGTCTGTAAATAACAAGGGAAAATTAATGAATGAACTCTTTATTGGCCAAGTGTGATTAGACACACAAGGAATTTGTCTTGGTGCATATGCTTTCAGTGTACATAAAAAGAAAAGATACATTTGTCAAGAATCATAAGGTACAAAACTTAATGATAGTCATAGGGTAAAAATAAGCAATCAAATCATACTAGGAAACAGTCAATATAAATTGTATAATATAAGAAAAGTTCTTAGGGTCACAACCAAGAATTCAACAAAGGCATTGTGAAAGGAACAAATTCTGTGCCGGGTATAATTAGAAAGTGGCTGTAAATAAAAACTGTGAAAAGAGAAATGTCCTTAAATAAATACATGGTATATAATGTGCATAATTCTGGCACATTTGAAGAAGGATATACAGGAACAGAGCTGCAAAAAGAGCAGTTCAGATTATCAGAACAGGGAGACTTGATGTTTTTCTTGCAAGAAAAAAAAAGCTAGAACATTTGAAGCGTTTTAGCTTAGAAAAGGGTGACTTGGATATGATCAAAGTATGTGACTTCATGCATGGCCTGGAGAAAAACGATGAACATTTTTCTCTCCTCTACTCTTAGAACATTAGGATCAGGGGTCATCCAATTAAGTTGTATGGGATGTATTTTAGAACAAAATAGATTACACTGTTGTTAATTTGTGGAATTCGTTCCTACGTTATCTGATATAAAGTCATTAATTCCAAAAGCTTTAAAAGGGTTGGATAAATTCACTAAGGACAGCTCTATTGAAGTCTTTCAGGCTAATATGAATTAATATCTAATTCAGGGGCAGTTAAAAGCAAATGCAGATGTACTGATAGGATTGGGGAAAATTCAGAAGTACAAAGCACAACACCAAGGAGAAGAAACCATGTTGTTGTAAGAAAGAGAGATCCCTAAAAACAAGAAAGCAAAGATGTTGATAGCAGTTGAGAGCTACAAAGTAGGAAACCCTATTTGTTTCCCATCCTGTAGTTCTATAAATAGACCCAGATTGGAACCTGTAACATTATCCTGGGACATGTATGTTGTAGTTGAGCAATGAGAGGCTAGACCAGGGCTTGGTGCAACAAGACTTTATTGGAACAATAAAGGACTGAACGTGTTAGCCCTGCCTGGAGCAGGCTTCCAGCGATCAGCGGCTGGCGGACCCTGCAGCTGGCTTTTATAGCCAGCTGTCGAGGGAGGCCAGCCAATGAGGGGCAGCAAACGCCCCGCAACATGAACGGACCTGGGTGGGGACTTTGGCAAGTTCCAGGGACATAACACCCTTCCCCCAGATGCGAACGCGCATAGTCACTTAAATAAGCGGGCGGTCTGTGCTGGTGCCCGAGCGTCGTAACTCCAGTGAGTTACCAAGTGTCTCAGAGTCCAAGGAACCCGGTAGGGTTGGCGGGGTGCAGCCTCGTTCTGGGGTATGCACTGGCACCGGTGTGGCGCTTCTGGAAGGTGATGTTGTGGTCTCGTCTACTGGGCGCGGTGGTGGACCCATCGGGCAGTCCTGGTCTACTGCCAACTCTCCTGGTCCGGGTGGAGGTGGTGCAGTGGCCCTGGCATGGTCATCGATGGGAGCTTGGTGTGGCACCTGGGGGTCGACCTGAGCCCACGATCCGACACTGGCGAAGGTACCCTGTCGCTTCCTTAGCTGATCCAGGTGTCTTCTCCAGATGCGGCCGTCTTCCAGCTGGACTCGCACGACCGGGGCGAAGTGATGGCTACTATCACTCCTGGAATCCACAGCGGGTCTCCGGCATAGTTCCTCGCAAATACATGTTCCTGCAAGACAAAATCTCTGACCCCCGTCATTGAAGCAGGGGTGTCAGGACAATAGTGAGGGTGGAGCCTGTCCAACACAGTTCTTAGGCGCCTACCCATTAGAAGTTCTGCAGGGGATTTGTTGGTGGCCATGCAAGGGGTCGAGTGTTGGCTCAGCAAGAAACGGGAGAGTCTGTGATGCCAATCTTCTTTGCTGAATCTGGCTAGTGCTTCTTTGTGGATCTAACGGCTCGTTCTGCCAATCCGTTGCTGGCAGGATGGAAGGGAGCCGTGAAGATATGTCGGATGCCAAGGTTTGTAGCAAAACGGCTAAACTCTGTTGAGGCGAACTGGGGGCCGTTATCTGAAACAATGGTGTCTGGTAACCCGTGTGTTACGAATAGGCGAGTTAGAGCCTTGGTAACTGCTAGCGTGGTGGTTGTGGATAGTTGGGCCACATCGATCCATTTTGAGTATGAATCTACGACCACCAAAAAGGTCTTGCCGTGTATTGGACCCGCTAAGTCAATGTGTAGCCTTGACCAAGGTGCGTTGCGCTCCCACTTCATGGGGTGGTGACTGGAGGGATGGTCTGGATTCCTGGCAGGGTTGGCATGAGCTTACCCACTTGACGATGTCGTCGCGTCCAGGCCAGGCCACCAGGCGAGCTTCGTGCCAACGCCTTCATCCGGACGATGCCTGGGTGACCTCGTGTAGTGCCTCTAAGACTGGAGTGCGGTGAGGCCGGAATGACCACCGGGTGCCCCACAGCAGGCAGCCTTGTATGCTAGACAGCTCCTGTTGACGGGTCTTAAAAGGTGTGAATTCGGCTGAAAGGTTTGAGCCCGGCCACCCCCTCCACCCAGTCCAGTACCTGGGCGATGGTTTTGTCCGTCTTGGATTTGGTGGCGATGTCAAGAGCGGTGACAGGAAGGTCGAGCTCGGTGACATCGAAGATGGCGTGGACCGGGCCGGGTCTTCTGCTGGAGCTGGCAGGGGGCAGCGGCTGAGGGCGTCTGCGTGACTTAACGTTTTTCCTGGGCGGTGGATGAGCTTGTACGAATAGGCCGCCAGGAACAAGGTCCACCTCGTCATTCTGGGGGACAACACTTGGGGCGTCTGCTTGTCCCCGGAAAGAAGACCCAGGAGAGGCTTGTGGTCCGTGATTAGCTCAAAGTTGTGGCCAAACAGGAATTCATGAAATTTCTTAACCGCGGCCACTGCGGCTAAAGCCTCTTTGTCGATCTGACTATAGTTACGCTCTGTTGCTGAGAGCGTTCTGGAAAAGAAGGCAATCGGGTGCCTCAGAGCCGTTGGGTCGTCTATGGCTTAATACGGCGCCAATCCCAAAAGGGAAGCATCCGCGGCTAGTATCAGTGGAAGGTGTGGGTCAAATTGAATAAGGACGCGTCAGATGTGAGCAGTGTTTTGACTGCGCTGGAAGCGGTGTCTTCCTTGTGTCCCCAGTGCCAAGGTGCTTTTTTATCTAAGAGCCTGTGTGAGAGGCTCTGCTACTGATGCTTTGTGAGGTAGAAATGATGCATAAAAGTTCAATAATCCCAAAAAGGCTTGTAGCTCGGCTTTAGTGGTTGGCGTGGGTGCCTCATGAATTGCCTTGACCTTGGACTCTAGGGGGTGGATGCCTGAGGCGTCAATCTTATAGCCCAGAAAGTCCACCTGTCTAGTGGCAATGGCACATTTTTCTTTTTTAATTTGAGGCCATGCTGTCTGAACCTGTCTAACACTGCTCTGACTCTCTGGAAGAGTTGGGGTCTGTCCCTGGCGGAGACCAATATGTCGTCAAGTATGGTACTACGCCAGGAGGCCCTGTGGCATACGCTCCATGAGGATTGGAAAATGCCCGGGCAACACTTACGCCAAACTGGAGACGCTTGCACCGGAAGGCACCCTGTGGGTCACAATGGTCTGCAGCTCGGCCGCTTGGTTGTCAACGGGGAACTGCTGATACGCTTGTGACATGTCCAATTTGGCAAAAATGTTGCCAGGCTCAAAGGTATGCAGTAAATGTTGAATGACCGGGACAGGGTACGCGCTAACTTGTAGAAAGCGGTTGATTGTTGTTTTGTAATCAGAACAAATTCTCAGGCTGCCATCTTTTTTAAGGGTGTGACAATTGGCCTCCCATTTGGTGAAGTCTGTCGGCTCAATGACCCCTTGCTTTAATAATTTATCGAGCTCTCGTCCAGTTTAGGCCGAATGGCAAATGGGACTCTATGCGGTTTCAGCCGGACTGGAACCGCTTGGGAGTCAACTGCAAATGAGATGGGGTACCATTATAACACCCCAACTCATTGCTGAATACGTCTGAGTAGTCAGTGAATAAGGAGTCAGTGTCAGAAGCTGAGACAGCATGGACTCCTGTTAACCCTAGGCGAGGTAGGGAACCAATCAAGCCCCAGAAGACTGGGGAGGTTGCCGTTAACTACCACTAGAGGCAGGTGGCCTTAAAAGCTTTAAAATTAACCAGGAACTTGCCTTTGCCGAGCACTGGAATGTCTTTTCCTGGTAATCCCTCAAGGAGATCTGGCACTTCTGGAGCTGGTTTCTGGATAGTCTGGGCTGGATTTTCTTGAGGGTGCTCCACGAGATGATTGAGAGCGCTGACCCGTGTCAACCTCCATACGTACAAGGTTTACCTTCTAACAGAACGGAAAGTGTTATTTTACTAATAGAGTGACAGGTGTGGTTAGCATGGTAGCAAGTGTGACAATTGAGTACTTGCCTTTGAGGCCCAGAATGGGAAAAAGAAGGAACCTTTTGTGCTGAGTTGTGCGTGGCCTGGCAGACTCTAGCGATGTGGCCTTTTTGTGGCACTGGTTACAGATGGCACCCTTGAATTTGCACGTAGCTCTCGAGTGAGGTCCGCCACAGGATAGGCATAGGATGATGTGCTTGGGTGCGCTGTTGGTTTCTAGCCTGGCTCCTGCCTGCGGTTGTTTGGCATGGGTGAGGCGGTGGATGTCTGTTTGCTCGTTAGGGTCGTCTTCGTTGACTACCTCTTCTGAATGAACGGTGGCACAGCTTTGTCTGGGAGCGGGGCCTTGAATTTCAGTGGCGGACTGGGTTGCCAGCTCTGCTGCCAAGGCTTCCTCGACGGCCTGGGATAAGTTGAGGTCCTTCCTGGCGCAGTAGTCTGCCTCTGGAGGTGAAGGTCTTTGACCCCGCAGACGAGCTGGTCGAGGAGCATGTCATCAAGATAGTTCCCGAACCCGCAGTGGAGGGCTGCAGTCCTCAAGGCGGCATATATTGATTGACGGTTTCCTTTTCTGCTTGCTTCCTCATCCGGAAGGTGAAGCGCCTCGCGATTTGTGAGGGCCTGGGGAGTAATGGTTCGTGAGAATTTCTAACAATTCTGCCCAGGGGATATTCTTTAACTCACGTGGAGCGGAGTGCTGTGGCAGTATCAAAAACGATGGCCCGCAATAGCTGAGGAAGAATGACTTTTTCTGTGCTCCCCAGCATCAGCCAGACCGATAGCGTCGATGTAGTGGTTAAAACGATTCTTGTATGACTCCCATTTTTCTTCTTCCGGTTTGAACGGTGGGAAGGCTGGGTTGGAGTTCATGATGAGGACTCCTGCGTGATATGCTGTTGAAAAATCTCTCTGGGACACAAAAGGCACTTGGGCTCTTGTCAGGCTCGTGACTTCAGCTCTGGAGAGGCTTCATAGACCTCTCTGCTCTCTCTCTGGGCTACAATTGGCTAAAAAGCTGCAACGACTGTTGGCAGAGTTTTGAAATTCACGCTCCTGGAGAGCGTAGGCGGTGCTGGCTTGCCGCCTCTGATAGCGCTTTGGAGTTTGCGCCCGTGTGAGTGTCAGTAGCTCGAATAACAGCACGCGCTGATCTCGGCTAGAAACCAAACGACAGCCGTTTGAATTTCGCGCTCTTTTTGTACTGAGCGGCTGCGGCTCGCAGCGCTTCACTTTCCTCTGTAGCTTGCTAACAAGCGGCCACAGACGCTATTACTTCGCTCTTGCTGGCCGAGCTCTCC
The DNA here is from genome assembly GCF_049901715.1 of Pseudonaja textilis. Lineage (NCBI taxonomy): Eukaryota > Metazoa > Chordata > Lepidosauria > Squamata > Elapidae > Pseudonaja > Pseudonaja textilis. The sequence goes on from NC_141991.1 coordinate 66,590,325, forward strand.
GCCGGCGCGGCTGCGGCTCAGCAGTTTTTAGTGATTTCAGCTGTTGCGAATTGCCTCTGGTAGCCATCCCATCCTCGTCGCCAGTGTTGTGAGTTGAGCAATGAGAGGCTAGACCAGGGCTTGGTGCAACAAGACTTTATTGGAACAATAAAGGACTGAACGTGTTAGCCCTGCCTGGAGCAGGCTTCCAGCGATCAGCGGCTGGCCGGACCCTGCAGCTGGCTTTTATAGCCGGCTGTCGAGGGAGGCCAGCCAATGAGGGGCAGCAAACACCCCCGCAGCATGAACAGACCTGGGTGGGGACTTTGGCAAGTTCCAGGGGCATAACAATGTACATTCGCCTTCAACCTGATTTGTGGCCAACTTTTGGAGAAGTGAGAAAGGTCTTATCCACGTACTTCAGATTTTTCCTGCTTTAATCCTTTTATTGCAAAGTTATAATTCTTGGTATAATGTATTCTTTCAAGGCAGATGTCAATGCAATAAAATTTATGTAATATATTATGAACATTCCATTATTTACAAAAGACTTAAATATTGAAAATAAAAAAGTAAAAAGTCTACAAATATTAATAGCATTTAGGAAGTCAATATTGCAAGCATAAAATTATCTAACTTTTCATCAAAATTGAATTTAATATTTAAAAAGAACCACTGCATTTTTTTTATCAAAATAGTTATGTGATAATGATTTCAGCCTGAAACTAATTACTTAGTATTAAAATACCCACTGTTCCATTACTTATTTTATTTATTTATTTATTTTTGTCAATTGCTTACAAGGTAATAGGTATAAGTAAAAACATAGTTATGAATACATGGGTACATATAAGAACAATAAAAAATAAAAGAAACAATAGGACAGGGATGGTAGGCATGTTGGTGCGACTTATGCACGCCCCCTACAGACCTCTTAGGAAAGGGGTGAGGTCAATAGTAGACAGTCTAAGGTTAAAGTTTTGGGGGTTTGGGGAAGAAACCACAGAGTCAGGTAGAATATTCCAGACATTGACCACTCTGTTGCTGAAGTCGTATTTCCTGCAATCAAGTTTGGTGCGATTAACCTTGAGTTTGTATCTATCGTGTGCTCTTGTATTGTTATGGTTGAAGCTGAAGTATTTATTGACAGGTAAGACATTGCAATGTATGATTTTATATACTATACTTAGATCAGACCAAAGCCGGCATAGTTGTAGGTTTTCTAGGTCTAGAATTTCAAGTCTGGTGGCATAAGGTATTCTGCAATGAGTAGAGGAATGGAGAACTCTTCTTGTGAAATATTTCTGGACTTTCTCAACTGTGTTAATATCAGATACGTAATGTGGGTTCCAGACTGATGAACTGTATTTGAGTATTGGTCTAGCAATGTTTTGTATGCTGTAGTTATTAGTGTAATATTACCAGAGAAAAAGCTACATAAGATTAGGTTAACAATGCTTAACGCCTTTTTGGCTATGTAGTTACAGTGGGCTCTAGCACTTAGGTCATTAGAGATGAGTACTCCAAGATCCTTGACAGAGTTTGGATCATCAACAAGGTCTTGACTATTCAGCCTGTATTTTATTTTCTGATATTTTTTTTGCCAATATGTAGGACAGAGCATTTATTTGTTGAGATTTGAAGTTGCCATTTGTTTGACCATTCTGATACATAGTCAAGGTCTTTTTGAAGGGTAGCAGTATTGTCTGTGGTGTTGAATAGCTTTACATCATCAGCAAAGAGAACACAGTTGCTCTTGATATGATCACAGAGGTCATTTATGTAGAGTATGAAAAGAGTTGGTCCTAGAACACTGCCTTGGGGGACACCACTGTTGACAGGTACAGAATTTGATAGGACGCTCCCAATTTTGACCATCTGTTGTCTGTTTGACAGGAATGCTTCTACCCAGTTGTACAGATGTCCAGAGATACCGTAAGTTTTAGGAGTAGTTTGTTGTGTATCACTGAATCAAAAGCTTTACAGAAGACTATGTAGACTGCATCTATTGCTTTGCCCTGATTGAGTTGTGTCATCCATACGTTTTTTGCAGATTACAGGGTAGTTTTTTCCTGAAACCAAATTGTTTATTAGAGAGTAGGTTGTTTGTCTCTAAGTGGAGGATGATGGATTGATTAACAATTGATTCCGTGAGTTTACAGGTGACGCAGCATAAAGAGGTTGGTCTGTAATTTTCAACTAGGCTGGGGTCTCCCTTTTTGAAGATGGGGATGACCATGGCTTGTGACCATAGTTTTGGCAAGAAGCTGGTCCTGAAAGATTTTTCAAAGATTATGCTTAGAGGTTCGGCTATGGCAGTGGGTAGCTTCTTTAAGAAGTAGGCACATACGCTGTCTGATCCAATAGATAGAGATGGTTTTAGATTGCATAGTGCTTTTTCAACATTGTCTTTTGTAAAATTGATATGTATTAGATCATTATAGTTGTCTGTTGTTTGACTAGGAAATACTGGGCATGATCCATTGCTGTTTACAAATACTGAGCCAACAAGTGTCATCGTTGCAATCTTTACCATTAGGTCCTTTCAGGGGTGGGATGGACCTTGAGTCTTTTAGTTTGTTGTTTACAAAATTGTAGAAAGCGTGGGTGGAATTGGTGCATAGAAGGTTTTCTTCTTGATTAATGTGATAATTGGTGCATTCAGTTTTTATCTGGTGGCACAAATTTTTGTATCGGCTTTTGAAGTTGGCAACATGACCAGATTTGTTTTTCCACCAAAGTAAAAAACTTTCTTTTTGGATTGAAGCTTCCTTATTGTTATGGGTAATTTGTTTTTTCTGGTTTTGGGAGTTGTTAATAGTACATATAGTTTGATGACTCTTTTGACTTCAAGTAAAAATATGTTGTAATGGTCTTCTACAGTATTGCATCCAGTGAATAGAAATTGCCAATCAAGGGATGAGAGATCATTGTTTATAAGATCATAGTTGCCTTTTTTGAAGTTATAATTGAGGATTCCATCATTGTAATGATTTTTTTGTGTGGACGTATGTTGAGACAAAAGTCAATCATACTGTAGTCACTGTTGGAAAAGGGTCGTTAATTTGTATTCCATAAATTGAATTCAAACTATTGCAGAAGATGAGATCAAGGCAGTTGTTAAGTCTAGTGTTGTTGGTTACTAGTTGTTCTAGTCCCAGATTTGTTACTGCATTGTATAAGGTTGTATGTATGGGTTCAGTTGTACATTCGCTAAAGGTCCAGTTAATATGAGGTAAATTGAAGTCACCAAGAAAGATAAAAGCATGTGGGCAGGATGCTGCCCATGTTAGTTGTATATTTAGCTTGTTTGCATGTTCGATGTCACAATCAGGGGCTCTCTAACATAGTAAGAACTGAAATGTGATATTTAAGGACAGTTCACAGACGATGGTCTCAGAAATAGCAAGCTCCTGGGTAACTTGGATGTTTTTTAGATGTAGGGACTTTTTATAGAAGATAGCAACACCACCTCTTCTACAGATTTCATGATCTGATCGGTAAACATGATAATCTATTACTGTGGTAATGGAGACAGGGAGAGATGCGTTAAGCCATGTTTCACAGACAAATATAATATTGAATTTAGCCATATTTAGTAAGAGGAAAAATTCAAGTATTTTATTTACAAGGCTTCTTGCATTGAGTAGTTTGCATTTAAGGCCAATTGTGGTTGGAATAGAGGTAGTTAGGGGTGTAGGTGCCTAGTTTTGAGTGATGTTGAGTTGGATGGGGTGGGGTTGGATGCGGAGTTGTGACTTTCTTTTGATGCAATCAGCTCAGTAGTCATTGTATTGATCCTTTTCTCCATTGTCTAGATGGTTTTTGAGTTCTTTGCGGAGTTCACGGGAGCGGATTCTTTGCAGTATGGATAAGTCTGGTCTTGAGCGAAGGTTTTTGTAGTTGGGATTGGTTTTTGCAATTATGTTTATTGTATGAATGAATATGCATTTGCTGGACTCATTTTTGCATACAACTCTACAAAATCTTGGGGCCATAGAAGCGTCACTGTATTTGTACTCAGGGCCATCTCTGGTTATTTCAATGATATCTTCAGGAGAGATGTTTGTTGTATTTGAGTTGCTTATGATATCACGAATGCTGAGAGTGAGTGTGTACAGAGAGGAAGAAAGAGAGAGATGAATAAAAGGAAATGAGAGATAAATAAAGCAAAGTTAACAAACATTAAAATACCTAAAAAGAGAGGAGGTGACAAAGAAACACAGTATTGATTTCTGACTTCTCCCTTTTTATACCATTTGCTAATTGGTGGTACAGTATTTGTAAATACTCAGGTGCCCTAAAAGCCATTTAGGCTATAAGTGATTGTATGTATGTGCTTGGTGTGTTGTATGTGTGGGTTATTGTTAATTGTAATGCAAAACAAGCCTTTCAGCAGCAGAGCTGGGGGCGTCCATTGTTAAGGGGATGGAAGGGGATGAAGGGAAGATTCCTTGACTGAGGATGGCATTTTCTGTATCTCTATAGTGCAATTTCCTTCTTAGGACTGCACCAAGAAGGAATAAGGAGACTCATAAGCGCACCAACGTGCCTACCGTCCCTGTCCTATTGTTTCTTTTGTATATTTTTTATTTTTCTTATATGTGTCCATGTATTCATAACCATGTTTTTACTTATATCTATTTTCTTGTAAGCAATTGACAAATAATAATAATAATAATAATAATAATAATAAAGATTTAGATCAGGCGTGTCCACGCATGGAGCTCTGGATAACTAGTAATGCAGCCCCACAAGATTGCATCAAAATAGAAAAGGAAGTTTGTTATTTACATACATTGTATTATGTATTTTATATGTGGCCCAAGACAATTCCTCTTCACTCAGTGATGCCCAGGCAAGCCAAAAGGTTGGACATCCATGGTTTAACTTTAAATGAAACTGCAAGGAGCTTTGTCTGCGGGGAGGGAGGATCAGCCTGGACTTGAAAAGATTAGGCAGAGAGGAGCTGGGGTTTGAACCCTTTGAAAAGGCAGGGAGGGGGGGCGGGTTCAGCCTCATTGTGTGTATTATGTATTAATTTTAAATACATTTGATTTGTACTTAGACTGTAAAGTTCTATAAACAATTTAAAGAGAACAAAATTGCGTCAATTTGTCTGATTTTTCAGTACTGTGGCTCTCCCTTCGCAGAAGCTATTCTTTTTCTTCAATATACTTTTTCTCCCAATCTACTTTGCTTTTTTATTTTTTTAAAAACGATGTTGTTCCCATGCACTATTGTTCTGAAGGTTCTAGTTTAAAATGGAATTAAAACTTGTATTCACAAGAATCTCTTTAAAACTTCTTCACATTTTTCTTCCACATATGTCCTTAACTTGAATGGGGAAGAAGCTTATGAATATGAGTTCCATGGCCATCCACCATTTCTTTACTTTGATGATGGGAGTAATTTTTCCTTACAATATTTAAATGTGTACCGGAGTGATGGACAACTACATTTTTAAAGAAAAACTATTTACTGGCATTCCTGCAAAGATCCCAATCTGTAACAGAACCCAGCCAATCTTGACGGATCTTGAAAAAAGGCTAAGTGGAACTGAACCTGAATAATACTTGGATGGAAGACCGTCAGGAAAGAAACACTATTGACTAGAATAAGACATTTTTGAAAAGGTCCAAGATCCATAAGAAAAGTGTTAAATCATTTCCATTAGCTTTGCCAAAATGTTTTTTAAACATTCTGTACATATCTTCATGTACATATCTAGGTAGTCACTTGGGACTTAATGCAATTTTACAGAAAGCAGATGGGACTTCTCAATTCTTCTTGTTATTAATGATAAAATCAATTACATATTTGGAAATAGTGTAAAATACCAATCCAGATATTATAATAGAGGGTTTTAAAAAAACATGTTGAAAAACAAAACAAAAGAAAGACAACATGGTTATTTAACTGCATTTTAAAATTGTTATTGAGTTGGACAATATTCCATTTTCACATAAATTATTAAGGCATTTTAATTAGAAGCAACTGAGTAACAAGTCGTTTGTGCGATAAATGTCTGAAGAAGCTACTTCTTTCACATATGAAAGAATGAGAAAAATGTTATTTTCAGCTGTAACCATATATATCATGAACATGGTTTCAATGGCACCTTAGTTACAGTTTAGTTTTCAACCATTTTAATACACTGTAGATGTGAGCCCAGTGCCAGTTGAGGAAAGGGAAAAGGAATGCTATCCCCTGATATTTCTCTCCTAAAAAGTTCAACCTGAACTGAATCATGATTAGTTTCTTGTAAATGCCTAACTTTCCATTCCAAGCAACGCTCCTCTGATCACAAAACATAAATACTGTTTGGTTTTAATGGGTCTGAGCATACAAAAAATGACTTGCATATAGCCACATTTGTCATAGGAGGTACCAGTCTTAACACACTGAACATTAGCCTTTTTCTCCATATGCTCTTGCCACAATCTCAGTGTTTCTCCAACCTTTTTATTTCCCCTTTGGTCTCCTTTGTACAGATTGATTGATTCCACTCACTCTCGGCAGCCATGGCAGAATCACCCAAAGTCCCTTCTTTGCTCTGAGGGGACAGCTAAAGAGATCCTGTCAATGGCATCTCCTGAAGAATTGCTACTGTATATGAGGAATAGAGCAATTGTTTGTTTTTTTTTAAGACATGGACCTTTTCACAAGCCAATGTCCATCCATTCACCCTCCCTTACTTTATTCAATTATCAAAATGGAGTTTATACCCTGAGTATATATGTTTATTACAATATAATCTATGGTAGATTCAGTTTGCATGCCTATGTGCTCATGCATCTATATATTTAATGAGGGGTGGGATTCAAAAATTTTAACAACCGGTTCTGTGGGCATGGCTTAGGTGGTGGGCGTGGCTTGGTAGTCATGTGACTGGGTGGACATGGCTTGGTGATCATGTTATTGGCTGGGTGTGGCCAACTCAATATCACTCACTTCGAGGCATGCATCTCCTCGCCTGGCCTCTCATGACTGTGGAGATGTTGCAACAGTCATAAGTGTGAAAATTGTTCATAAGTCACTTTTTTCAGTGCCATTGTAACTTTGAATGCTCACTCCACACAAGCAAAATACCAGCAAAGGAGGGGAAAAATACTCCAGAGATGTTCCTGAGACTGGAAGTCTAGTCCTGCCAAGAATGTAATAAGGGTTAACGGAGAGGCAGTTTCTGTAAGCAACACCAGAATGTTTCCTTCCTGCCTTCCTTACAGGATTAGGCCAGTAATTTCTTCTAACAACCGGTTCTCCAAACTGCTTAGAATGTTAACAACCGGTTCTACTGAATAGGTCCAAACTGGTAGAATCCCACCCCTGCTTGCATCATATTACAAGGATAATTAAGGAGCAACAACAACAAGTATAGTAATGCTAGAAATAGTGCAAGATCTTTAACACAATACTCATGTTTCTGATTTACACAGATACAAAGGAAAGATTGAGAAAGCCACATGAGTAGTCCTTATTTAGCAACTTGTTTGCAGTTATGACTGTAATGTACAAGTAACTTTATGACCAATCCTTTCACTTATGATCTTTGCAGGTCCATATAGGAAAGGAAAGCTGAAGTAAGATATTAAATACAGTTGTGAATTCACTTAACAATAATGTCATTTAATGACTGAGTTGGCACTCTCAATTGTGGTCACTGAATGAGGTCTACCTCTTTGTTCAGAAGGAGGTTGCCAGAGTTGCCACCCCACTTTGCCTATCCCTGGTTATGTCCCTTCATATCTTTACCTCATAATCCACAGGTTGCTTCAGTGTCACGTTGCCTGTTCTTCTATCAAGTGAGAAGTAGTAAGCATTTTCACCCTCAATGCTATAGTATAATGGATCATTGTCATCATCCTTTGCCACCAACTGAAAAACCAAGGTGCCTGCAGTGAAAAATGAGGGCCAGGAGCAAAGAAGGTGAGAGGAAAGAACCAGAGAGATACCTGGTTTTAAAAAAATCCTTATGGCCAAATATTTCTCCCCTACTCCGAGTCATCTCCCTAAAGCCACACCTTTGGAAGAAACCTGAATGATTTCTGGATTACTATTTTATTTTATTTATTTAAGTAATGTAGCCACCCATCTCATAAAATAGTGATTCTAGTTGGTGTACAGCAAAACTAAAACAATAGTTAAAACCATTATCATTAAATTATTTTTTAAAATATTAAAAACTATAAAAATGGAACCAAAATAACAAATAATAGATGTAGGGATATTAATAATAACAGAGCCATCTCATTACTTCACCCATCCCCTGGAGTGCCCAGGTCCGCTGGCATAACCAGGTCTGGATAGATTTTGGAAGCCACTCACTATGTCCTCTTACCATAATCCTTTTAACATGTCCTCACTATGCATAGGATTATAGCTCCTCCATCATCACAACCACTGGCTGAAATAATGGGAGTCGCTATCTGTCTCAGTTATAGGTCTTAGCCAAGGAAGGCTATGAAAAATACCATTGACAAATATAGAAGTACTGGCTTTCATTTTGTTGCATTCCAAACAAAGCTTTCTCTGTCACTAACCTATAGGTGTGTCCTCTGGCAACATAAAGGTGGTGTTCATGGTGAACTTTGGGGCAGTGTTCGCGGATGCTGTATGAAAGACAGTCAGCTGAAATTATGATATCACAAGCAAAAGACAATCCCCACCCACTCACACCACGCAATATTCTAATTCTTCGTTCATCTGAATTTCCTCATAATATCCCGTGCCATAATTCTTAATATGTTTCAACACTCAATGGACTTAAACGTAGTGGACTTAATGATACCCTTAATAGGATGTCCAGAACATTCATGGTCTAGTTTAGCAAGTAAGATGCTGGAAAATTTATAGATCCATCAACCTCCCTTTACTTTCTTAGAGAGAGGATGAATACCAAGAGCCTTCCTGATTTATTGTATGATTACTTCAATGCAAACAGTACTGGTTGCAATATACAGAATTGTAGTGCTTGTTGTAATTCTCATTTGAAGATGTTCTTCCATGCCGTGCCAAGCCTCAGTAATGTCTCAGCAGACATGAACTGGCATAGAAGTGGGGGAGGAATTTTTCCAGAGAAAACCTTACCTAATGTCAGAAATGGAGAGAAAACTACCCATGAAAGCCAGAGCATTCTGTTGAGATGAGGAGAACTGCAAATACAACAGAAAGGAAGGATTAACTATCTTGAATATAAAACTCATAAAGCTTATCCTGCCCAGGGCCTGGTTGTTTGTAAGATCACATTTGTGGCTGGGAATGGCTGTCCTTGGAAAGCAGGAATTGTGTTCCTTTAAAAAATGTATCACAATGAAAAGGCAACAGAGAATTGTGTGCAATGTAGATTTACTCATATGCCATGTGTTATGTCTTATTATGTCTCTGAAGTACTATATAAAACACATATGTTCTCTGGGTGTAGTGGTTAAATAAATGCTAAATTGCATTAGCAACAAAAACTTCCTATATCTAATAATGTTTTATGGCATTACAAGCAGGAGAGCCTACATTTATCACAGAGTTTCAATATGCCCTCTTACCAAACTGCCCAACATAACCAGAAAATATATATGACATAAGGAGCATATTGTGCAAGCCAAAGAGAGAAGACTAATTTACAAACTTATCTATATAGACCCAGAAGAAATGGGATGGTAAAGGGAAAAACTCAATGTAAAAATAGAACACGGAGAGAGGAAATTTTGTTTGTTGCAATGTATTCAAGAAATAATTTCCAGAAAAATAGAGCATTAATGAAATACTTCTGAAGCAGTGGAAATTTGGTTGCTTCCTTAATCCAATCTTTAAGTAAGGTAACCTAGCACAAAAACCGACTGAGCTTCTGCATCTTTAATAGCTGGGTACAAGAGAGGAAAACACAGAACAGTTTGCTAGGCAAGTCTATTTGTTGAAATGTCAGTATATTTCATTAAGGGACAAAAGGGCAGGGAATTCAGGCTTTTTTGCATCCAGCCAACCTTGTCAAACATGTCAGCCCACACTTTTCCCAGTTAAGAAATTAACTAGTAATGCTTTGATGTCCTGCATTCTGAAAGATACAATTTTGCAGAACTGGAGCAAAACAAACAGAGATCTGGCATGGTCCCATACAGTTGGTGTTGGCGCTGGCGCTGATAGGATCTTCTCAAACTGTTGATGAATCTACATCCCTTGTCAAACTTAGCAACTCCTAGGCAGAAGGATGAAAAGGTCAATATTCCAGCTAGGCATGGACTCTGGCCTGCTATAAAACTATTATGGACATTTATTTATAGTAACATAGAAAGGACTGACTTGGCCTGCTAGGTGGAGATGCTAACTGTGATCTGTGCTGGAATCTAGTTCCTTTTGCGGCTAACTAACGAACTTGAGGAAGGAAGTGCAAAATTTTACTTGTGGTGTAAAAGATTCAAAGGAGAAGTACACCTCTAGAATCTGTGAGACAGTTCCTCAACCAAGAATAACAATCCTACACACTATTTTACACCTCATCTTTCTAAAAAAAAACCAACAACATGCCATTTCTCATTATTTTTAATTAAAACTTTATTGTTAAATAAAAGCGAGCAAACTTTAAATATGGATTAGGAATGATGATGGTTTGAGACTGGGTACAATAAGTTAGAGTTAATTTAATGTCTATTATTATAGCAGCCATAGGAAAATATTGTCTTTCTCACAATATACTAAAGTGAGAAATCAATAAGTAAATGGAAACAAAAGAGTTAGTCATGTACACTTCAAAATAGTTAATAAAACAGAATGGGAAATTCATTTTTTTTAAAAAAATAATTAACTTGCGATATTATAACTATTCCCTGCATATTTATTTCCTGGAAAGAAATGGTGAAATCTAAATTCACAAAAATAGGGTTTGAACCTGTAACAACAACTAGAATGACAGATTAACATATGCTAGTTTGTGTCAGCTCTGCCAGGTAGATCAGACAGAAAATCAACTCCACAAGAAAACTAATTGAAAGTACCTGCAATAACAGAGTGATCTGAGTCTGATTGTGCTGGACTTCCTCTTCCTTATACTTCAGTGAATTAGGGAGGCATCTGTCTGTGTTGCATCTGTTCTATATTAGCATTCTCCAAACCTCAAAATCCTATTGGTCCAACGGGCCACAATCTGATTGGTCAACTGAGTGGCCATGATTGGTGCGCTGAGAACCTCCTGCGATTGGCTGAGCCGATCACGGGAGATTCAAACCCCTGTCATTGGCTGCTGAGCCGCTGGCCGGCTCTATAAGAAAAGCTGCGCTGAGTGCAGGTCCTGTACCCAACTGTATATTCAATAAAGAGCTGAATGTGCACTTTGAGTCTTGCGTCTCCATGCAACCCGATCTACCATGGGCCTGATCTACCTGGGACTGATCTCCCAGACTTAACACTGGCGACGAAGGTGGGATTGTGAGACGAGAGACCATCAGGCACATGGCAAATGGCACGAAACGACCAGCAAGATGGCCAGCAGCACCCCGCCACCCGCTCCTTTCAACCCAGCCACCGAGGACTGGGAATCCCACACCGACCAATTCCAGATGTTTCTGGAATGCAGCAACCTTAAGGATGCCAATGGACAGAGAAAATGAGCCGTATTCTTGACACACTGCGGGCCTGCAGTGTTCAAGATGGCCAAAGCATTGGCAAAGCCCACCGACGTAAAAGAGATGGACTGGGCTGACCTCGAGCCCATCCTACGCCACCATTACGCCCCTGCCGTGCCTACCCTCATCCGAAGGCACAACTTCTACTGGCGAGACCAGTGCGAGGGTGAAGCCATCAGCAACCGTGGCCCAACTGAGGGACCTTGGAGGCCTGTGCAGGTTTACTGACTTGGATGAAGCCTTACGCGACCGAGTCGTTCTCAGAGACCTCGTGCTGCAAAGCCGACTAATGGCCAAAGGTGACATCTCCCTCGCCGATACCCTCGCCGAGGCGACTGCAGCCAAAGTCACTTGCAAATCGGCGGCCCGAATGAGGCAAGCGAACGTGACGGAACGACCGACGACCACCGAGATGACCTCAGCACTGGCAAGGCCCGCAGAGACCAGCCACCGAGAAATGACCACCCACCATGGCGATGTCGACTCCCGCTCTGACACTGATGATGAGGAGAAGAAGATCCACCGGCTCCAGGCAGAATGAGATCGGCGGGACCGGAGGGGACGTAAGTCGGGCTTCCATTGTGCCTGCTGCGGTGGTGATCACCCCCGGTCTGAGTGCCGTTTTCTCGATGCCATCTGCTGGCATTGTGAGAAGCAGGGGCACATCGCCAAGGTGTGCTGGAACAAGCGGACCTACAGCCCCCAGTGATGAGGCAGCAGCCCCCAGTGACGAGGCAGCAGCCCCCGATGACGAGACGGCACCCCCCAGGAACCTCCAAGCCGAGAGCTGATAGAGCCGAGACAGCCGGAACAGATGACTCAGTGAGGCGCAGCGACGAGAGGAAATCCACCAGACAGTCGTAATTGGCCATTCCTCAACCATCGACGCCTGGAAGGTACACATGGAGGTAGGCATCGAAGACCAACCCTGTGAAATGGAGGTGGACTCCGGGTCCTACCTCTCCATGGTCTCCTGGTGCACAATCAAGTGCCTGGTGCCTACCATCCACCGCCGTGAACTGGACGACCAAAAACTGACCCTGAAGGACTACCAGGGAAACCGCATCCCTGTAGTTGGCATCGGACATTTTAAGATCACCTTCAAAGGCCACACCAAGGGTACTGCCACTCATGATCATAGACAAGGACTGCCCCAGCCTACTCGGACTGCAATGGTTTTCCCCACTGGGAATCGAAGTGATGGGTATCCACCACACCGATGAGGCAGACTGGGAAGCGGCGCTCATGAGGGACTTCCAGGAAGTCTTCGACGACACCCTAGGCAAGTACCAAGGGGCCCCTATTTCTTTCAGTCTTAACCCAAACGTCGCCCCAATCCGCCTCAAACCGCGGTGAGTGCCCTTTGTGCTCAAACCCAAAATTGATGAGCAGCTAGACAAGCTCATCGCGCAAGAGGTTTTACAGCCAATTAACCATGCCCGCTGGGAAACACCCATAGTCACCCCCATCAAACCAGAGGGCTCCATAAGAATCTGCGGTGACTATAAGGCCACCCTCAACCATGCCCTGCAGCAAAGTGTCTACCCTGTCCCAGTGGTACAGCACCTTCTGCACTCACTGGGGGGAGGCCGGGTCTTCGCGAAACTTGACCTGGTGCAAGCCTACCAGCAACTGCCGGTCGACGCCGAAACAGCCAAGGCGCAAACGATTGTTACACACCGGGGGGCATTCCGATGCAACCGATTCCAATTTGGAGTCAGCATCACGCAAGGAGTCTTCCAAAGCCTCATGGAAAGACTTCTCCAAGGCATAAAAGGAGTGGTGCCCTATTTTGATGATGTGCTGGTGGCAGCCGCCAACAAAAAGCAATTGGAAACCCATTTAAGGGCAGTGCTGCAAAAGTTCAAAGATGCTGGCCTTAAAGTTAAAAAAGGGAAATGCCAACTCTGCACCGAAAGGGTCAAATTCTTGGGGTACCTCCTAGACCGACACGGAATCCACCCCACTGGGAAAAAACTTAGAGCCATCAAGGAAGCCCTCACACCAACGAATAAGGCGGAACTGCAGGCATTTTGGGGACTCATTAACTTTTACAATGTTTTCCTACCCCAAAAGGCAACCGCGGCGGAACCCTTGCATAGGCTGCTGGATAAAACAGCCACCTGGACTTGGGGGAAGCAGGAGGAAAACACATTCCAACAGACCAAAAGCCTGCTAACGTCAGATGCAGTCCTGATCCAGTATAGCGACACCCTGCCGCTGACGGTAACATGCGACGCATCACCCTTTGGCATCGGAGCAGTCCTCAGCCACACGTTAACGGACGGGAAAGAGGCACCCATTGCCTTCTTCTCGAGAACGCTGTCCAAGCCGGAGAGGAATTACAGCCAGCTGGACAAGGAAGCCCTTGCAATCATCTCCGGAGTGAAAAGGTTCCACGAGTATCTTTACGGTAGGACCTTTTCAATCGTTACAGACCACAAGCCTCTACTTGGGATACTGGCAGGGAACAAGGCCACCCCGAACATCCTGTCACCCAGGATGACAAGGTGGTCCGAGTTCCTTGCCGCCTACAGCTACGAGCTGACACACCGGCCCAGCAAGGACATTTCGCACGCAGACGCACTAAGCCGATCACCACTACCAGCCATAGAAGACGACCCAGCGCCCACAACAACAACCCTGCAAATAGAGACTCTAACTAATCCACTCCTGACTGCACCAGACATTGCCCGAGAAACGAATAAAGACAAGTGGCTGGCGCGAGTCTTGAGCGGGGTTGAGAGAGGGTGGCCAGAAAGCAACGGAAACGAATACTTCAAAGCTTTCAGAAACCGGCAAACCGAACTTTTTTCACAAAAGGGGTGCATACTTTGGGGAGACAGGGTGATGATACCAGAAACCTTACAAAAAAGGGTACTGGACATGTTGCATGAGGGGAACCCGGGCATCGTCAAGATGAAAGCCCTGGCCAGAAGTCACACTTGGTGGCCAGGGATGGACAAACAGATCGAGATGTGGGTAGCCGCATGCAAAAGGTGCCAGGAAACGTGATCCATGCCCCCCCGCTGCACCAGTCTTGGAATGGGAAACCCCCCGAGGCCCCTGGTCGCAAATTCACATAGATTTCGCTGGGCCTACCAAAGGACACACATTCCTGGTCACCGTAGATGCTTACTCCAACTGGCTGGAAGTAAGCACCATGAAGACCACAACGACAGAAGCCGTCATAGAAAAGCTGAATAAGCTTTTCGCCACACACAGGTTACCAGATGTGCTAGTGTCGGATAACGGACCGCAGTTCACCGCACTAGCCTTCAAAAAATACCTAACTGAATGAGGTATAAGGCACGCCTTAACCTCGCCCACTCATCCAGTGGCGAATGGACGGGCGGAGAGAATGGCACAGTTCACAAAAAAAAAACCATCCAAAAAATAGAAACCGGCGACATACAAGAAAAAATAAATAGAATGCTACTCATACAACACATCACCCCCAACACAACTACAAACAAGACCCCAGCAGAGCTACTCATGGGCAGAAAACTAAGGTCCCCACTAGACCAATTGCACCCTACATACAACCTGGAGAAACCCCCAGGCTCGTCCAGTAGACACCGGACATTTAACATCAGAGACACCGTCTACGCGAAAAACTTCACCAGAGACCCACTCTGGGTACCAGCACAAATAACCCAGGTAACAGGCCCCCGGTCATACCGACTACGAACCAGCGACGGACAAAGCTGGAAGTGGCACATCGACCAGTTACGGTCAAGACTAGTCGCTGACAGCACCAACACCCCGCAAACAAACACTAAGGAAGAAACCGGGGAGGGGGGGGAAAACCCAAACGCCAAACAAAAGGAAGAGGGAAGGCCTAAAACGCAGGCAGAACACCCCTCACCCAGAACAAACCAAAACCAAACATTTAACCAGCCATACTCACCAGCAGACCTCGAGCCGTTGCGGACGGGAGCTTCACCTGGAAGGAGCAGCCGAGCCAGCTCAGCCAGCCCGGAGAGACCAGGCGGGAGCGGCGGAGCCGACAACTCGACTGACCCAGGCAGACCAGGTGGGAGCTGCAGCAATGGGCCTGGCTCACCATTCCAGGCAGTTCCATCGAGAAGCTTGGGAGCGACGCAGAGCCTGTCCGAACCGGTCGACGACAAGACACCTACTGAAACGCGCAAGTCAACTAGGCAAGTAAGAAGCCCTGCCTACCTGCGCGACTACATCACACGCTATGTCGGACGGAACCAAGAGGGGAGGGGTGTTCTATATTAGCATTCACCAAACCTCGAAATCCGATTGGTCCACACGGGCCGCAATCTGATTGGTCAACTGAGCGGCCGTGATTGGTGCGCTGAGAACCTCCCGTGATTGGCCGAGCCGATCACGGGAGATTCAAAGCCGTGTCATTGGCCGCCGAGCCGCCGGCCAGCTCTATAAGAAAAGCCGCGCTGAGCGCAGGTGCTGTACCCAACTGTATATTCAATAAAGAGCTGAATGTGCACTTTGAGTCTCGCGTCTCCATGTGACCTGATCTACCTGGGACTGATCTACCCGGGACCGATCTCCCAGACTTAACAGCGTCCAAACGTTATCTTATTCTGAATTTTAAAAATATTTTAGCCCCTTTTGCCTAGGCAAAGGATCCTGCATATTTCTGCCAAGATCATCTTCCTTATTCTCTACAGTGTGGGAGGGTGCTTGGGAAAATTGGAGGGTTTCAGATCCAAGAAATCTACAGTTCTGCTGTCAAACCATCCCTGACGTGTTTCTTTCCTGGAAGAGACCTCCAAATATTTTTTTGCTTTCTCTGTACTCAGACAAACTGAAGGATTGTTTGGCTCCTAGGAAGATAATATGAAGACTGAAGGATTAATTTACCTAGGGACCATAAATCAAACAATAATCAATTGAATCAGAACAAGTCCAAGCATCAAAACCATAATAGTAACATACAAACAGGAATAGAAAGCAGATGCTATAAGAATGCCATTAGGACAGGCTAAGAGTCTTTTCTAGTCTAGTACTATTTTCATTTGGGATCAATTTTCCTAAGAATAAATGGAAGATGATATAAATGTCACTTCTTATGGTTTTTCTTCAACATCTATTGATCATGGGATAATATGAGAATTGATACACACTATAAATGAGGACTACGTAGATGAAGCACAAAAGACTTGTAACCAACCGACACACTGTATGTAACTGGAAGATGGTTTTATGTTTTATGTTTTGTTTGTATATGTTTATTTAAAAATAAAAATTCTTAATTAAAAAAAACATCCATTGATCATGGATATACTACCTCAGATCAAGGCAGCTTCATTTGTCTACAGGCTTATCTTCTACAAATAAGCTTCAGTATTTTAAAACAATCGCTTAAGCTGTAGCCATCATATTTTGTGTTACATAACAAATTATTGATTATAGAAAATACTGAATTTACCCAAAGTGAATTCCAATAAAGTACATAATTATTAAAATACAGAAATATTAAATGCTATAAGGTGGGATGTGGGGGTGGAGAAAAGAGGTACAACCTTGCACTTTCTATACCTGTGCTGGATAATATACTCTCAGTCATAGAAATACTAGCTATTCTGTTGGTAGAGATACAGAATTAGGGAAAGGTGGCATACATACCATCCATTGACCCTGAGGATTTTGCAAGTTAGCACTTGCCCTTTATGCAGAGTGTTTTCCTTAGAGGGGTGAGGAGCCATGGTCCCCTTCATGTTGTAGTAGGGCTGCCTAGGGTCATTCTCATCCAACTTCCCCTAAGCACAGCTGTGAGGGATAACCAACAGCTCTCAAGTCTTACCTTGAATTGTGCAGGCTCATGGGGCATTGCCCGGTTCTGTTGCGGGTGATGGAGGTCTGAGTGCTTTATGCAGACTTTGGCTCCTGTTATAAATTAGCTGATCATTAACTGAAATGAGTAGATAGAAAAATTCAAATCTCCTTCCTTGAAAAACCTTCCTTTTTCAGATTGCGTCAGTGCTGAAGTCTTATTTATGCATCAAATTGCCCTTTATAATTGGGAAGGGAAGCTTGAAATTCCCGAGACTTTACATGACTTCCACCCCTATTCTTCTGATGGCGATTTCTCTATTTTTACACAATGTATGCTCTGTGTTCTCCTTTCTGGTTAGTCTGATCACCATGAGACACTGAGTGCTCGGTTTCATCTTTTATTGGGACTCTTATTTGAGGTTCAGACCCTGTACCTGGAATTGAACTCACAGACCTCTGCACTTCAGACGACTACATACAAAGCATTCCTTAAGAGCTATCCAGGTTCTGGCCCTCAGTGGTTGTGGAAGGAATATATAGAAGTGCCATCAGAAAGGTATACATGTAGTTAACAACTATTTGTTTAGTTACCATTTGAAGTTACAATGGCACTATGACTTATGACTGGTTTTCACACTTACAACTATTGCAATATCCCCATGGTTACGTGATCAAAATTCAGGTATTTGGCAACTGGCATGCGTTTATAACAGTTGAACTGTCCTGGGTTCATGTGATTATAATTTGTAATCTTCCCAGCTGGCTTCTGACAAGCAAATGGGAAAAACCAGATCTACTTAATGACTGCATGTTACACTTAACAGCTACAGTGATTTGATTAATAATTCTGGCAAAAAATTCCTTAGCAATGGAAATGTTCGGCTCAATTGTGGTTATAAGTTGAGGATTACCTATATATGATCCACCTTCCCTTAAGCTCTGAGAGCAGAAAAATAAAGATGTTATATTATGTCATGCCCCCATCAGCTGGGTTTTACATGACTCTCATTAGGCCAGGAGTGGGACTCTCATTAGGCCAGGATGTTCTGTCCAGTTCTAAAGAACCGGTAGCTCTAAAGAGCAGCAGACACCGAACTGGTTCTGTGTTTGCTGCTGCTTGGTCCACCTGCCTGCCCGGGCTCTTACCTGTCCTTTATTTTCTGCTTTTTCAACCTCAGCTGCTTTGCGTGGCACAGCTGAGGTTGAAAAAGCAGGGGGAAAGTGGCTTTTCAAACGCTGCGCACCTGTGCGCAGCGCTTTTCAGCTGTCCGGGCGGCACAGCTTAAGGTTTTGCGTAAACTGCAGCCAGCGAACCAGTAGTAACACTGGTTGAATTCCACCCCTGCATTAGGCCCTTTCTTTTCCTATCACCCAGAAGTTATTCAGAACCATAGCCAATTTCTATCTAAGGCATAGTTTACAAGTTATGGCCTTGCCTCTGCTGAGTGACAGACCAGCCATTAGAGGAACTTGTTTGCTGGATGCTTTTTGACATCCTGTTTCCAATGGGAAGGAGGGAATGGCAAATCTACCAAGACCAATCACTGTAGAGCAGGAGCGTCAAACTTGTGTCATCACAGCATTGTCACAAGACATATTGCAACTTTTTCTCCCTTCACTAAACCAGATGTGGGCGTGGCCAGTGCGTGACTTATCCAGCCGGCGTGACGCGAGTTTGACAACCCTGCTATAAGGGGAGAATTATTCAAAAAGATGTCTCACTGTCAAGCAAAAGAAGAGGAGGAAAAGGTGCATGCACTTTTCACCACCCTAAGGAGAAGCTTCCAGAAAAACACTTTGGAAGGCAAGACACAGTTAGTCTAATTTCAAAGATCATTGCAAGGAATCAGTATAGATTCCCCAAGGACTGCAGTCTGTCCGTTCCTTATTGCGGGGGTATGGAGAGAAAGAGAACAGGGTATCAGAAAGAATCAATTGTTCCAAAATATAAAGAATAAATGGCTTCACCCTCTCTGACCGTCCGCTTAGTGCTTGCTACCTTCATCACTGCCACGGGATGCAGCTTTCAGAAGATTACAGCTGACAAAATGTTGCCTCCCACAGACTTGAATTTCTCTGGGTCACCAAGTCTTTTTTCTGCCCATCCCACTCCCCCTCCCTTTCCTTTTATTACACATGAACTCCCAAGCAAAAAGATGAATCACTGGCTTGCGTGGTTATTTCAGCCATAAGCACCTAAAATACATTAGAGTATATTTCACAGAATTGCCTTTCCAGATGAAATGCAGCACCTTTTGTCCCCCTCTCAATAGCAATAGCAATAGCACTTAGACTTATGTACCGCTTCTCAGTGCTTTACAGCCCTCTCTAAGCACTTTACAGAGTCAGCATATTGCTCCCAACAATCTAGATCTTCATTTTACCAACCTCGGAAGGATGGAAGGCTGAGTCAACCTTGAACCTGGTAAGATTCGAACTGCCAAATTGTAATCAACAGGCAGTCAGCAGAAGTAGCCTGCAGTACTGCATTCTAACCTCTGCACCACCTAGCTTTCCTTAGTCCCCCCCTTTGGCAGTTGCACCCTTTCTCGGACTACTATTAATAGACTCCGCCACCCATCCCAAATGATGGCCTTCTCTGCCAGTGCAGCACTTTCACATTTCCTGTTTTTGTCACTTGCTGTCTCCTCCTCTTCCTTCACTGTGCCTGTAAGCCCTCATTTAAATTCTTTAATATAACTGTAGAAATTATAGATGGCCTATAAACCATTTTGATTTTTTAAAAAAATCTCTGTTGCCCCTTCCTATAGGTGTGTGGAAAGAGACTGTCAATAACTCTCGTTTTCCTTGTAAGAGGATCTACAGCGTGTACCCAAACACAGTTTCTCTTGTCACAGCACAGGTCAAAGGATGTCAAGGTGACATCTCTACCTGTAGAATTGAGTGGGAAAATGACTACCTCAGCCCAGACTTCTGTGTTTCTGCCTCATGGTTCTTCTCAGCCGTTGGCCTTGAACCCTGAGCCTCGCCTAAGCCAAAAATACCAGCAAAGTGGCAAGGCAGATTTCTTCAATTTGCTGGTTCGTTATGCTTTTGACTACATGCTTGAAGTAACTGACAAGCAAGAGGATTTGTCAGGCGGGGCCTTGTCCTGTTGTGCAGTGGTGGGGGGTGGGATTAGTGTAGCTTCCCCAGTGACCTACTTTCAGGAACAAATGCAGATTGTGCAGTTTCCATTCAGGCATAAATTGAAGGAGGCGTGAGCAAATGAGGGGATGGTGAATGTTTCTACCTAGATTCTAATCACTAATATTCTAGCATGATATTAGCCACACATCAAACCAAATAAGATTCCTTAGAAGTTTGGATTTCCTTTTGCAATGCCCCAAGTTTGAAATGAAGAACAATACAGATGACAGAAGATAAGATGCTTTCGAGTGACATGACTACTATACTGCCCCGCTAGTTACTTTAAGATGAGGAATGAGCAAACGCAGTTTGATACTTTACCATGATGAGTAAGACAAGGTTTTTTAAAATTTTGATTTGGTTTCGGTTTTAAATACCAAAGGGCTATTTTCTTCCATTTCTTAATCCAAGTGGGAAAGGCTTCATGTCCTTCTATTGTTGGCCTATACCCTTCTTTTCCTTGACCACAAAATGTTGGCAGAGCCTAACATTATCTGGAACCTTTTTGTCATAATGGCTAAGCTTGTGTGACACAATTCCCAACCTGTTCGAATGGCATCTTTATTATTTCCTTCTGAGCAGTTTTGTGATGTTTTTGTTTCTTATTCTGTCACTATGGGAAAGAATGTGAGGTGAGAAAGTTATATACTGTTGTTCCTCTTGACGAACCTTTCATCTTCACCTTTGATGGGGTAGCTCATTGGAGGGAAATAGGAAATTGTCCCTACTGTTATCATTCAGGCTTGGAAGATTGACCATTTATCTTTTTTGACACACTTCATGCCCAGCTAAGCTATCACAGAGTTGGGAAGACTGCTCTTTAAAAATCTGCAAACAAAAAAGAAACACCTATGTTTGCTCTGACAAGTTACTAAGGGTGTTAAATCAGTGTTCTTTCCACTGGAAAGGCAGAGGTTTTTTTCAACATTAAAAGGTGAGGATAGCTTTTAAGGACATCTTTTAAGTATTCTTAAGGATGAGAAAGGAGACCAAAGCATTTACAAGAGTCAAAGAGTTCCAGAATTCCAGAGCAGCCGAGAGATCCAAAAGCAAAACCAGCAGCCACATTGGTACATAATTAACAAGGTACACCTGACACCTCTATATAGCAACCTGGCTGCCAAAGGCCATGTCTTGTTTTCCATTATTTCTCTGAGGTTGATTAAGTGAGTTTCCTGTGTTTGTCCTTCTGCACTGCACATTCCCTTGGAGAGAGTGAAAAATCAGGTGATGAAGTAAAAAACTGTTTTGAAAGTGAGTGAAGTGGGCAAAAGAAGGAGTCCTCAGCAGGGTGAACGGAATGAAAGATAAAAGCTATGATGTGATCTGGGATGCAACTGAAGCTAGGAAGGAGAGTTTTAAACACTTGTACGTGAATGAAAGTGATCTGTCAAGGAATGGAATAGAAAAATACATAAAATGTTAGTATCCAAGTAAAAATGATGACAATAAAGTCTTAGTTGGCTGCATGTGTACTGCAATTGGAGAAATATTAAGATGTGATTGTGTTTTGTTAGAGAGAAGGTGCATCATATCTCACATACATTTGTGTCTGATGATTGAAAAAATGTCATTAGTATTCCCTTAACTAGGAGAAAAAAAGGATAAGAGCAAATACAAAAACTATATGGGAGATTTTGTTAATTGCCTCAGAAAGTAACAGAGAGGGTACAAGAAGTGAAAAGGAAGTACAGTGCAGTGCATGTTAGGCAGGTGGTCTGCAGTCCAAATTTTTGCTCTTCAATCATCATAAGAAATGTTAGAAAACAGGTGTTTTGTATGTTTTTTGATTTAAAGAATATGAGAAAGTGCATAGGATCGAATTAAGGAACATTTGAGTGGTGTTTTTGAATTAGATGAATAGGCCATATTGAAAATAAATCCTGCACGAGAAATGAAATATTTTGCAAATGACTCAACACAAAGAAGACATTAAAAAGAGCATGTCATTTTTTTGTGATTATTTAATGTATTTTGTCAATGAATGCATAGAGTGATGTAATGTGATCCAGCACCATCTTGGATTTCTGCCCATTGCAGCATCCCAAGCTCACACGATTCCACTTTGCCACTTTCTCTCCTGGTACCCCAAAAGCAAAGTCCATTGGGGAAGCCAACAGAAAATCAGAAGCTGCAATCTCTTGAGGTTCCTACTGAACCAGAGTCTGCTGGAACAGCTAGTGCTGAGCAGCATGGTTATGTGATGTCATGCTTCACAACTGCATTCCTTGCAATGGAAATACTGGTCCCAATTACAGTTGTTCAGTGATTTATAAGATAATTTGTATAACTGGGACACTGTTTACTAAAGACTTGGAAATGGAGAAATTTTGATATGCAAATGCTGGTGGAAAAATAGTGGGTAGTACGTGGATTGATAGAAAGAATATTTATAGAAAAAAAGTGAAAATGTCTATATACTGTAAAAGTATCCTTCAACCTCCTTTATTATATAGAAATAAAAGCTGGAGAAGTATAACAGTAAGTTGAATGTAGTGGGAATGGAAACTTAAGATGTGCATGTGGTAAGAAATAGGCTCAAGAATGAAGGGATGCTGAGTTAATGTGGGTTGAATACAAAAGTGAGGGACCAGTATGAAAAAAGTTGGTGGAGGTTATTTGGTCATACAAAGAGAAGGAGCAAGCATTGAATTACAGAACAGATTAAGTATCGATTATGTGCCACCAAGGCTTTTTTGACTCCTAATCATATAGATTTTCTCCATGACCATCTATTCTTAACTTGGTCTTTTAGGTCTTCTCATAGGGCACCATAACTGATTGTCGTCTTCTGCTTTCTCCTTCTACCATTCTCAGCATTAGAGCGAGCTAAATCTTCATTTAATGGGTCTGAAGGTAGGATAATTTGAACCAGGTCAATTCTGCTTCTAGTGAAAATTCTGGATTGATTTGTTCAATAATCCATATTTTTTTTACTATCCATAATATTCTCAGGTGTCTTCTCTAACACTAAAGTTCAAATGTCAATACTTTTCCAATCCTGCTTCTTCAAAAATCCAACTTGAGCTTCCAGATAATATCATAGGTAAATAGCTTTGCTTTCACAGTTCTGGTCTTTGTAGGCATAAAGGTATGACATTTGAATACAGGGTAGGTCTTGATTAATACAGATAATGAATCCCACGAAAGGGTAGCATTATTCAAATCTGTACTACAAGCAAGTGATATATCCATGGAAAATATGGTAATTGGTTCCAGCTTGACATAAATAGGCAATGAAAAATTGTAAACATAAATTTTATACATATATGAATAAAATATGAAAGTTAAGGGTAAAAGGAATATATATATATTTAATTTAAATTTATGGTTTACAAAGTTACAGTATTGTTATAGAAAGCAAAATAAAATTTAAAACATCAACCATAGAGCCAGGCATTCCATCATCTTATTCCATAGCCATAGTGTGGCTATGACCACGTTCAGGTTGTTCAATTACATTAAATTTTTGCTCTAATGTAATAATAAGCCTCTTTTTTTGAAACTTGTCTGGATTCAGTTTCAATCTGCTAACTAGAGAAGGCTACAGTCTAGTCCAGGCAGGGAGAAATGTGGGAGTTAAGTAGACCTATTGGAAGGATGGGAAAAGGGAAGCAACCTTGGATTGCTTGGTAACAGGATAATATTCTGCTTCACTATCACTCACAGCCTCCGTCCGCAATCAGCTGCATAGCTGGACCTCTCAGAAAATGTTCACCAAACAGCTTGCTTGAGGAGCTTCACATTAAATCGGGCAAGTTGCCAGATTGGAGAGAGCCAACAGCTGTTTGGCAGGCGGAGGGAAGGGGGGCTGCCAAGGTTTTGAGACACTGGACTCGCCGGCCTTATCACTCAGCTCCTTGTTTCAACTGATGCATGCTCCTGTTTAATGTGCTCCATAAAGTGGGCCAGATGACCCGCCTGTCAGAACTGACCACCTCCCCAAGCCTCCTTCCTGTACCTACATTACTGTTGTAATTGGTGGCAGATGGTTTCTGACTGGCTGGTGACACTCCTAATGAGGGAGGACAGCAAAACCAACAGCTTTGCTCGACCCTGTCCTTCACATATAAACTCAGGACACCACCATTTGGTGGCAAGCCAAAACAGAGACAATGGGGAAAGCACATATTATGCCTGTAGTTTCCCCTCAAATCAAGAACAGGTTTGCATTTTTACTCAGCAGCAGAAATAGGCAGGCCCTTGGAGTCTGCTGCATGTACCAGAGGGAGGGGAGAGCTGATTTGCACAATTATCTTGCAGCCCTAAGACTTCTTGCTTCTTCTGGAGAAGGTAATATAGTTCCTCACCTCACACCCATTTTTCCACCCGTAGATCATCCTTTTATGAAACAACTGAAAAATTACTGCTAGGAACACTGCTCTTAAAAACCAGATGGAGGACACCACTAGAATCTTGATTGGAGTGGAGATGTTGCACTACATAAGCATATTTAAGTGAGAGCGATTTCATAAGCCTGTTGACTTCTCTCTCCTCACTTTAAGGACCACATGAAGTGTCTTTTTATAAGCATTGCAGGCTTGTCTGCCTGCTCGAGTTCTCTCTCTTAAGCACGGGATGTCCAGTCTGGATCCAGCAGAAAATCTATGCCAGTTACAAGTTTGAGAGGTGCTTGTTCTTGGCTCATTACAGGCACTATGGTGTGAGGTTCTCTATGCGGCCCAAAAGACCCAACCCAAGCCTTTGGAGCAATATGGTCTTTTGCTTGATCCTCGCACTCTCTCCCTGCTGTAGGTGCAGATGAAGCCAGCTGTGGATGGCCCCACTTCCTCAGCAGGGAGAAGCTGCTCCTGATCTTCTGTGAGCTGAGCAGAATGGTCAGCTCCATCAGGGAGTTAGTCAGGGGGAAGGGGATGGGAAATGGAGCTGCAGTGAACAGCAGGCGGATCCTGGACATCCAAGGAGGACTGAGCCCATGAGTCTTACCTGGTATAGCAGATGGGATGGGTGTTGATGGAGCAAAGGCTTTGACGCAGTCTGTTAGTTAAGGCTGTTATACAGAGATGCAGCCTCCAAATAGACTCAGTTGAAGACACCATATTCCTCGTGTACAAAGGGGAGTAGAGTTATATAATGGAATCTATGATTTGATCTATTGAGTGGCACAAGATATAGATCCCTTAATCTACTTTTATCTAATTAGTCAGTGGGGCATATTTTAAACAGCAAGAAGGCTGAAGGGCCAGCAATGTAAGGTGTGAACATCTACTGGCTGTTCATGCAGATGCTGATGGTCTTGGCCTTTGTACTAAGGTTCTACAAAGGTTTCTTTTTTTAAAAAAGAGCACATTTGTTCATTCCCCTGCTGAAGCATAGGAAGGAAGAGCAGAATGGTAGAGAACAGCAGAGGTCAAACGGCTTCACTCGTGAATTTTCTTTGTTATCTCTTTTTGGAATGTCATTGCAAACCTTTTTTAAAATAAAATCTGTAAGCAGACAACATTGAAGGAGAGCAGCTGGAATCTCTACTATGCCTATGTCTTTTTTTAAAAATGCATTCTCTGCGAAACATAAATCCAAGTATTTTTAAAATCAGTCACCATGGAGTTAGCTATTTTCACAACAGGCTTACATATCATTACTGATTTTTTGAGAGGATTTTTTTTTTGTCTGGGCCCAGTCACCCACCCTCTTTTATTCTGTATTTCGCTTAACCCCACCCTTTGTGTGCTTTTTTTTTAACATGGCTTGTCTCATTTTGGAAGATAAGGCATATACAAAAGTAGGGAGTATGGCATGAGTTTTGAGGTAATACAAAATGAGTGACTATTTATAGATGAGGCAATATATTGTGTGACTTGATTAATTAGTTTGAAAATCTTTTGAATATTCAAGATTTCCCAACTTTGGCAGGGCAGCCAAAGTTTCTGAAATTCAATAACTTTAAGAACTTCAAGTCCCAGAATTCCTCAGCCAGGCATGCTGGGTAGGAATTTGGGGAGTTGGAAGTCCATCCATCTTAAAGTTACCTAGGTTGAGAAACACTGATTTAGACCATGTCCCATTAATATGGCTGCATCTACAGTATGAAATTTCTGGGAAATCTATTGTAGCACAAATGTATTACATGCATGTAGATATCAGAGTATAATTTTGTCATATTTTACAGAAATAATATGAAAATAAATCCTTAGTGGGCTCACTGAAATTGAATTCCAAGTCAGTGAGTATTATATAATTTATATCCCTTCAACTACAAAGATATTCAGTGGGCACGAGCCATGGCAGAAAAGGCTTTTCTTCTGGATTTAAATTTGGGTGTGATCCGTGACTTTATTGTTTTGGTAACACTAATTTCCTCTTTGAGTTGTAACTATTCTTCTCCTTCGGTATGTCCATTCAGAATAAAGAGTTGACAATGGAAAGCTTGTGAACCAAATCTACGAAATGATTTGTAATTAAGAATCTTGCTGTATATGGCTTTACTATAACACAGTTGGGTGACTACAGCAAAGAGAGTCAGATTGGTAGTTAAGGTACAAAGCTAGAAATGAGAAGAGGATGAATTATAATCCTGCCTTAAGCACAAAGGCAGCTGAGTGACTTTGGGCCGGTTACTTTTCTCAGCTCTCGGAAGCTGGCAATGGCATACCAGATCTGAAAATCTTTCCAAGAGAACTGCAGGGACCAGTCTAGGCAGTTGAGAGTCAAGACTGATTTGAAGGTGCAAACACACATGCACATACACAACACCAAAGTAAACCTTGTAATGCGTTTGATGTCAAAGAGTTGTAACTATGATCCAAATAAATGAGATAGGGAGGAGAGGCACAGGAGTGGGATTCAAAAACTCCAGCAACCAGTTTGCTGCCTGGTTTCTGGGTGGACGTGATCATGGTGGGCATGGCCTACCGGAACTCCCAGAAGTCTAGAAATGGGCTTGTTTCCAGCTTCTGCTGGGCCTCCAGAGCATGAGAAAGGCCGTTTTCACCCTCCCAGAGGAGGCCTCTGGACCCTTGGTTTTTTGCCCTCCCAAGGGTCCGGAGGCCTCCCCTGGGCTTCTGGGAAGGCAAAAACAGCCTCCCCCGGGCTCTGGAGGGCCACTGGAAACTGGAAACAGGCCCATTTTGCAACTTCTGTTTTTTTCGGGAGGGCCATTTTTCACCTTCCCAAGTATCTGGAGGCCAACCCCGGGCTTCTGGGAGGGTGAAACAGCCTTCCTGAACTTCCAGAAGGCCTGTTTCCCTTCCTTTCAGAGCCTCCACGTGCACCCTGCACTTATCTGCATGGAAAATGGGCTCTGAGGAGACTCCTGGGAGGGGTGGAGTGGGCAGGGCCAGCCGGTTGTTTGAAATACCGGTTTGGCAAACCAGATGGAAAATTAACATCCGGTTCGTGTGAACCGGTCTGAACCGGTGGAATCCTATCCCTGGAGAGGAGCTAGGTAGACTTTCCACATGTGTATACTCCCTCACATGCTGAATGAGTGCCTTATTTTCACCATACAAACATTCTTCTCTGATGCTATCCTAAAGGAGACATAAAAAGAGATGTTACCACTTCTGAGGCTGAATCCTATGACTTCACTGAGGGACTTGAAAAAATTATCTTGCCCCACAGGCACTTGGTAGCTATTTTAAAACTAAATAAGAAACATTTTCCCAGTTACCAATAAAATGGACTGTGAGCAAAGCAATCAAATGAATACTTGCGATAAGGATAGTAATGGACAGATGATGGAATTGTTGAGGTATTTGTATGTGTTTTATAGTACTATTAAAAGTTATGGCATTTAATGATTTTTGTTATCCTCTACTGGTTATCAAGTAAAGAATAACAGCAGCTTCAACTCTGTTCTTTTCCACCTTTTACTCAGAGGGTTGATATTCAAATTTATGATGTCTTTTGAGTATAATGCTGGTAATTACTAAATAATAAATAATTTCAAAATCTATTTTGAACTTTTCTGTAACATTTTTGGCTATTGATTTCAAGATGATTTTTGAAATGCAACATTTTTGGATCCTTGATACTGAAGTTATGTGTTTAGGGTTTTTGTTTCAGAAACAAAGCATTTTATCTGTCTTAGTACACATACCATAATGTCCACTGGGATTTGCTTGGTTTATGGCTTAATTTATGTTAACTCCATATGATTTATTCAGTAAGTTGTGACAATGAAAATATGGCTTTTTTCTTCATGCAGCTTTGAGCATCAGTTTAATTCATAATTTATTAAGTGTTTATCCTGCAATAAAACTGTCTTTAAAGTGCTATGTGACTTAATTTTGTTTGTGCGTGTATATTTGAATATTACTGTTTTTCAAAAATTGCAGAAAATACTGTGTTAAGGAAAGCATACAGTGACTATCCATCTACATCTAAATCTTATTTAAGGATGTGGAATAGACAGTGATATTCCTGTTCTAATTCTTAATGCCAAGACAGTCTTTGTCACATTGGTTGTGGAATATGGCTTGTTAGTGATTTAGTTGAAATTTCAAAAAGGTGCCTCAGAGTAGATAGAGGTGTTCTGTTCACCTTTACATGGCTTTTGCCCTACTGAGTAGGTCACTGGATAACCTTTCATTTGAGTTTAACTTGATAACCTACCTTTTCACAAAGAACTTAGCATTATATATTATTCCTTTAACAATACCATGAAAAAATTTGGGTTGGCTTAGATCAGAGCCATCAAACTCAAGGCCAGGGTGCCGGATTTGGCCCATAGGGTGCTTAAATCTGGCCTGTGGGGCTGCCCTAGAAATAGCGAAGGAGCAGCTGCGGTGCTGCTGCCAGTGAAAACTGAGCTGACGAGGGCCTCGTGCGGCCCTCCTGAGTTCCGTTTTTGCTAGCAGAGGGTTGCAGGAGGCTGTCGCTGCTGAAAACGGAGCTCAGGGGCCTATTTTCACTGGCAGAGTGCTTGGGTCACCACAGGCGCCCCCCAACACATGATGTCATGTTGGCCACGCCTACCCTGGCCACGCCCACCCTGGCCCCCTGAGGTCAAACACCACCCTGATGCAGCCCTCAATGAAATCGAGTTTGACACCCCTGGGTTAGATATATTACATATATGAAATACAGACATGCAACTAACTATAGCCACCACCCCATTGTTTATAAAGCACACAACATGAACTAGGCCTGTGGAAGGCAGAAGTTAGATTAGATCCTAAAAGTAGACTTATAGATGAAAGCTCAGGAAAGGGTTCCACCTACCAGCTGTTTAACAACATCAGTTAAAATAGTACAGCCTCTCCTACACTACTGATTAGATTGCTGGAGAAAAATACATTCAACAGTGGGATAAAGAACAAGAATGTAGATTTTGTTTATGAAACTACTTGCAAACATTTCATTCTGATACTAATCACAAATTCCTGGGCAAAGTAATCCTATTGAATGACCACTGGTTATGCTGCTTGGATTTTGGGATATTGCAGATAATCAACTAGGGGTCCTAGGGCTAGATTACTAACAGAATTTTGGCAAGGGTATTTGGCAAGGGTATCAAAAACAAAGCATGACATATTCCTTTTAGTTCTAATACATCAATTGGATGGAGAGGGCATCTATTTCAGAAAGTCCATTGGATCAGATAAATCATTGCATTGATACAGATGATGTAAATTATATTTGCAATATATAATGTCATGCAAATTATGATGCTAACATTGTAACTCTGTGATGACATCAATATGCGGAGTATAATATCATCTTTATTTCCTATACATGGGCCACTTGCCTGCAGTTCCTTTAATCAAGCACATCCTGAAGTGCCGTTCTGGTTTCAAATCTAAAATGCTGCATAGCTCTAATGCCTGTTGCAGCCAGGGGAGTCCTAAACAGAGTTACGGTAGAAAGCTTTTCTCCTTCAGTGCAAGAGTCTGATAAAGCATAAATAGCATGGTCTCTCTCTAAACTGAATGTGGCTTATAAGATGGTGGTAGAAGTAATGATTCCTTCAGCAGCTGCTACTGCTGAATAACTTTTTTGTGCTTCTTATTTACAGACAAGTCCAATAACAAGTAAGAGCAAAGGATAAAATAGTTTTAAAATATTTGCAGATTGCAAAGGAGGTAGTGCTTTATAATCTCTAATTCCTGGATCAGATGAGGGAATTGATTTAGTCAACAAAGAGAGAAGGGTTGCTGGAGTAAGATCTATGGATTTCTTGGTCAAAGTAAAAGGGGTTTTTAAAAAGAGGTTTAATTAGCTCAGTTTATGAACATTAAGAAAACACCATGAAAAGTATGCCTATATAGGAGGGTTAAAGGATCTGGGACAGGAGTCTCCAACCCAGGTCCATGGACTGCAGCATGCCAGAAACGGGGCCACTCAAAGATGCGAAGTGAAGCCCCATCCATGGGATGCAGGCAGCACATGAAACCAGCCTCCGTCTGCTCTGTGGAAAAACCTCTCTCCATGGAACCGGTTGGGGACCACTGAGCTAGGAGGCCGTATACAGCTAACAACATCATCAGATGCTGCTCTGTTGAGGCCATTGAGTGATGAAACCAATTTGTTGATTTCCCTCATTATTCTTCCATATCAGAGTTTTGCTGTGAAAAGCACTAGTAGGCTTTAACAAGATCCTTGGTTAAATAAGCTATGATAAAATTCCTTTCTCTGAATTAGCGGCGATTCTGGCTCAGTGTTTACACTTCCCTGACTAAATGTTACTTGTGATTTTTAAAAGTTTGTTAAGCTTTTCAGCAGTGAAACCTATCTTCTGGACAAAGAAAATCTAAATTCTGCATTTTACCCAAGGCAGAAAAATGACAAGGTGGCTTTCAAAACTGCTTCTTCTGACTGTGGAAATGGTATAAGAGGTGTTTTATTTTTATCCTGCCTTATTATTTTTAGAAGTAACTCAAGGTGGCAAACATACCTAATACTCTTTCCTCTTGCCCACAACAACAGACTGAGATTCTGTGCAAGGCAAGCCTTTCGCTTTTCAAGTCTTCATGTATATCAGGGTGTCAAACTCGTAGCCTGGATGTGTCACATGCTGGCCCCAACCCCGCCTGGTTTAGCGAAGGGGAAAAAAGTCCTGATACATTATGCGATGCTGTGAGTTTGACACCCCAGAGAGCTTGACATCCCTGATGTATATCATTGTAGCCATTAATAATTACAACTTGAGCTTAATTACAACGTACGCCTGTCTGTTTGTGAGGGTAAAGATGAAATTAACAGGATTCTACCTATAGCATAGGAACTGAAGTAACCTCTATTTTGAAACCCCAAGGAGAGGGGGATTTCAAAACCTCCAATAAATGATTCTAAAGTCACTTTGAAAAATATTAATCTGGGCAGCAACTGTTTGCTAAGATTGTTATGGTGAATTCCTGAAAGTTACTGCTGTTGAAAGGAGTGGGAGATGGGTGTTCTTTGTGTTATATTGTGCTATATTTGTGCTTACCTGAGAGTTGGTGCAGGGATAGATCTTGATTTGATCTAATAAAGGTCTCCTTAGGCTATTAAGTAAAAGGGAGTCATTAAAATCATTGGATGTGGAATAGTTATGCTTATTGTGTAAATTTATACTTGAGCTTTTGAAATGGAAAACAGTGTAGCAAATTTTGAGAACTCTAACTAAAAATACAGTTCATTGTCTCTATGATGGGAAGCTTTGATTGATTGCATTATATCATTCATCTACCTAGAATGGTTCTGGGAAAACAAAGCTCTCTGCTGCCATGAAGCCTATAGATTATTTTGGGGCATTCCCTTCTCCCAAGGAAGCAATACAACTATACTTGTTTTTCATTTTGTGAGATCTGGTTTGTTTTAAAAATATATGTCAAGTCTTCTTTTTCTGTATTCTGCACCCTAGTGGATTTTTAAGCTGTGCAGATGCAGATAGATAAATTCAACAAGACGTCCATAACAAAGTACATTTATTGGTTCATCAAGTATCCTCATAACTCACATTTGTGATGAAGTTCTTCTTTAATGACCAATCCTTTGCATATCTGCCTTGTAGGTAAAAGATGGTTATCTCCTAACCCATCTCATAGTGATAGAAAGCAGCTGCCATGAGCTAGGGAATTCAGGCAAGTGAGGAAAACTCCCCCAACCCACCAAGGGTCAAATTAGTGACCAATTGGGATTACAGATGTGGCCATGTGACATGAACTACATTTCCCAGGATACCTTTAACTACATTTACCAAGATGCATTCCCTTAAGGGGACAGCTTATAATTCCTAAGTAACTATCCAATTGCCATAGACTGGCTGGGACAGCACACTCCCCGCCTGGAATTGTAAATTCCACTATTAAGAGAAGAGAAAAAAATTAACTATAAACTAAGATCATCAGTAAACAGTAACACTATGAATAGCATATAACGATATAACTAAGATAAACAGTTAGCTATATAACTAAGAAAAACAGTAAACATTAATAAAGCATCAAACAAAGCAAAGCATGCAAAGCTTGAGGTACAATCTTCAAGTTTGGCCTCTTGGTGCAAGTCTGCTGGTCACCTCTGGCGGCCTTTTAGGGTGTATAGGTACTCTTGGTGGCAAAGGTGAAAGTCTGGTGGTTGCTTCTGGTGGCCTTTTAGGGTTGATAGGTACTCTTGGTGCCAAAGGTGAAAGTTAGGTGGTCCCTTTTGGTGGCCTTTTAGGGTTGACAGGTACTCTTGGTACCAATTGTGAAAGTCTGGTGGTCGCTTCTGGCGGCCTTTAAGGGTTGGAACGGTACTCTTGCTTCCATGGTGTCAAAGGGCATCAGGAAGCTGTTGGAAAGGTTGTTGCGGAGGCATATGCCCATGTAGAGCGTCTTAGTGGACGTCTGGTGGTTGCTGGCAGCTGTTTAGGGTGTCCTAGTGGAAGTGTACTGATCACCGATGGTTTTTTATTCTGGAATGGCATTCCTGTTTTTGATGGTACTAAAGGGCATCGGAAGGCTGTTGGAATGGATGATGCTAAAGCATTTGCCTGGGTTGGGGTCTGCATCCGATCGACACTGACAATTCCTACGATCCCCATCCTAGTGGAGATTTGATGGTGACTGGGCCATCTACAGGGCTGCCAACTGACTCGGAGAAGAGAAAGGCGCATGGGGCATTATTTCCCAGCAAGAGTAGGATCTCAGCCTCCAGATCTAGAGTGGGAAAGTGATGAGCCAGGTGCTGTAGGTGAGGCATGCTACTTATGACCTCAGGTGTTGCGATCTTACTGTGGTCGTTCGGTACCCCATCGCATTCAAATACGGGCAGTAGTGGGAACCGGGAACTTCCATCCAATGACTCTATGCAGAGTCCAGTAGCTCTCCTCCCCGCCATGCTTCTTGGTCCATGGCATGTTGATACAGTGAAGGGAAGTTTGTCCTGTTGCACTTCAAAGTGGTCCAAGAATGCGGGTCTGGCCAGGATGCAGGTGCTTTGAGTGTCTATCCACACGTACATTTTCATGGCATCTTTAGGGCGTCCTTCAGGGCACACTTTGGTTAAACAGATGGGAAGACACGAATGAGGGCATGGTGAGTTGGTGCACAGTGCTGTGCAGTTGACACTCATCCTTGGTTTCGGTTGCGGTTTGGCAGTCTGCTGAGGAGCCCTGTATGCTTCTGTGTTATGTTGAGGCTCCTTGTCTGAAGGAGGGTAACGAGATATCTGCAGTGGTGGCTCGGAGTCTGGATGCAGCGCAGTCAGGTGTTGGTCACTATGGAAGTTTTCGAACAGTTTTGTTCTGCGTGTCGACCTGATTGAGACAGGCAAGTCCCGGTAAGTTGGGATCCCATTGTGCCGTTCTCAGCTGGACAAGTATGTTAGTGAGGTCTATGATCCGGCGAGGCTTGTTGACAGGAATTTTAGGAAAACTGTTGAGGCTATCCAAGAGTGTTGCTTCTATGTCCTCAGAAGTGCCATACAGTTCATCAAGCCTTTTCCATGATAGCGGCCCGGTCGTCTAAGTGGGATGCATAAAGTGCCCTCAGTATGTCGACAGACTGTGGGCCTAGCCATGCTATCAAGTGTCCGATTATTTCATCAGGGTTCAGGCGTGCCGCCTGAACGGGGCACAGGAAAAGTTTCCTCCATACTAGATACTTGCTGCCTGGCTTGTCAGAGAATTTGCAAACTCTGTTGGCATGCAAATTTAGCTTTCCACAGCCAAGTTTCTCCAGTAATCTTCAGCATTTTCTGAGTTGGGGAGAGGTACTGACATAGATGTTTCTTCCCCTGGATTCTTGTAGAGTGGGTTCGGGTTGTAAGTCAATGATGGGTTGTACTCTTCCTCCAGTACTTACGGAGGATGTCGGTCTCCCATACTGGGGACAATGGTCGAGCGTCATGCTGCTGTGTAAGCTGGGCATGGTTACCTTGTGGTGCCTGGGAGCCGGAGTGGTATTGAGGTTATGACAGGAATGCTGCTGCCTGTGGATTGAGTGTGGCAGTTGTCGTTGATGCATGTTGACTCGTCAAGAAGTCATTGTAAGCACTGGTGGGCTAAGTTGCTCGGCCAGCATGGCATGAGACGTTGGAGCAATGTTGTTGATTCTGGGAAGAGCATCTTGGACCTTAGTACGTACAACATCAGTTGGGGAAGGATTGCTGTTGGTCAAAAGTGAATCTCGTACTTTAGGTCGTACAAAGTCAGTTGCATAACTGATGTGTAGAGTTTGTGATTGAGATTCATCCCTGTTCTACCTTGGTAGTGGAAGACTTCTCGGCATCTGAGGTGGTTGCACCTGCTCGTTTCAAAGAGAGTGCTGCTCATTCATGTAGGTTTTGACCCGTGTATCTGGGCTATTTTCTCCCAACTCTTTGAGGTTGAATTGGAGGAAGGTGTTGTCGGCCA